>NC_025698.1:2446449-2459020 GCF_000633955.1 Camelina sativa | reverse complement strand
TTCCTTTTTTTTTTTTTTTTTCTTTCTCGCTGGACCAAAGTAGGGTTTGGGGTTTTTTCCAATAACTAAACTAAAAAAAAAAAAAAGATTGCTGCTTTATAGGAAGAGAGAGAATCACAACAAGGGAAAAGCAAACATCTTTCTTTATAATCTGAGAAATTGGTCGAGCTCGATTCCGGATCGCTTCGCTGGGTTCGCGATTCAGAAATCGGAGTCTTAAAAGGATGAGATAGATATATGGACTTCTACCACTATTGGCTTTAGTTGTTTTTTTTTTTTTTTACTTTGCCTATTTAGTACCCAACCCACCCACAAGAAAAAATTAAGTTAAATTTCTATTAGTAATCTCTTTTTGAACATAATTTAGTCATATTTTTTTCTGTTTTTATCAAAATAAAAGTCTATAATAGTAGTACTTATGATTTATGAAATTGATTCTTTACAAAACAAAACAAAAAACATTGTCCCTTTTTTTTTTTTACCACAAATATAACAACATTGACATTTTCTTTTGTGAGGTCATCCAAGGTCTGTAATGTAAAGAAAAAAAATCTTTACAAGTTAAATGTAAATCTAGGAAAAAAATCAATGTTGTTATGCAAGATAATGAAGGTCAATTGTTGTCTATACAACTTGTGAAAACGAAACTTCATCAAAACAGCAAATGAGATTTGAAATCCTTGAGGTGTCTATGAAGCCAAAACTGAACCGTAATTGCGTTCGTGTAGAAATCAGTTAAAGTTATTGACAAGTAAATGAAGACTTTTTGTGAGTTCGAGTATTTCATATGGGTTGCAATTGAGGCCAGGATCTGTGGTCGGCTTTGAGATGTGTTCATCAAAGCGTGTGTTGGTACCACCCTCCCCCCTCCCTACATAGAAGACGTTGGATGTAACTATCAAAAAAACTTCTATGTCCATGTGTGTATAAAATCTGGCCATTGACAATTATGAAATTGATAAACTTATTGCAGGTTACTTGATGGGATAAAAACAAAGTTTCATCCTCAAGATCTCCAAACTCATTTTGGCTAATTATCTTACACCTGTTTTACTAGAAAAATAAACCTTCAACTTTGTGTTGATATTGCCGAACCAGTTTCAGCGTTAGTCAAACCTTCATTAATGTTTCAATGATAAGATGGTGTTACCTTTTGACTCACACCCACTGTTTTTATTATATTCAGTGAATTCCAAATTTTTTTTACAACAGTTATTTTAAACATTAGATATATATACAAGCAAGTTGATATATATACATACGAAAACAACAATCTCTTTAAGAAAAAGAAAAAAAATCCATAATTCCAGCCTGAACTGCAAATCCCAAATATTTATGTGTAGTAAATAAACTGGAAATCAGCAAAATCATCACTAGCCAACATATAGCGTCCTTTCTGAAGCAGAGACAACACTAGTCACTAGCCAAGCCATTCTCTATGACTCCTACCAGATTCTCGCAGTGTGCTCGCGCTGTGCTGTTACGAAGCAAAAAAACAGTGAACTGAGTTTTAGGTTTCAATTCTTAAAATACAAGAAAAAAAAAACACAACGAGGGCAGAGAAATTGAGTAAAACCTAGTTAGTTGAGTTAACTTGATGCGGAAGAGATGGAAACTCTCTGATGGTCCCTCCGCGTCAAGTAACGACAGTAGGTCAGTCTTTACACAGTCATCGAGCTTGCCCAGAAGAGACTTTACATCCACTGACAGACGAAGAAAATTATTAGCTTACTTATAATGCATCAGTTTCATTTCAAACTGATCAGTTTGCATTTGCACACGGCCGAAATTACAGACCTTGCATTTGCTTCAGTAAGTTTTGCTTCCCGACCTCATCCTCTCCAAGGTAATATCCATAAACATAAGTCCATTTGAGGAACCTTGTACATTCTATGATCTGTATCGTGTATGCATCAACAAAGTTATGTCGGAGACCAAAACAATATACATAGGTTTCTCGAACTAGAGTTACTTTTGCTAACCTGAAGCCCGGCTTCTAGGATGAACTTAAACTGCGGTTTGGTTGGTAACTGTGTGTTACTTAGATTCTCAATCTGCAAAAAAAAGGATTTTTTAAAAGAAACACTTGATTCAACTTTAATCTACAGAGATAAAAACAGAACAATAATTAGACAGCATAGAACTCTCTTTAGTCTCTTACAAGAGTGTCTAGATTCTGCAAGTTTGCTTCTGCTTTTACCATCAACTTCCCAAAAACCAACTCAAAAGAAATCAGTGCATATTTTTGATAAATGAATAATGGATTTGAAGTTGATAAATAAATGCATATATACCGATTCATTACTCTTCCAATTTTCATAACAATCTTTGTATCTACTATCTGCAGCAGATTCTGCCATTTCCCCAATTTGATCACTCTACAAAACATCAGAAATGGTATATGAAAGATCAATAAGAACTATATTTGTTATCATACAAAACCATGACTCTCTTCAATATTAGATAAAGTACCGAGACAGCATAGAAGTCACAAATGTATAAATCGTCTTCCCCATGCGCAATCCAGTCGGCATGGCTGTACCTGCATGCAGAGCAATTTCATGAAAGAATTTCATATTACAATTCACAATAATTAACCACAAGACACGAATTAATATAGAAGAATAAGTGTATTACCAACAGAACTCATAGTTACAGGGTAAGCATTTCATCTTCAGAGAATAATCTTGATTTCTTTGGATCCGTAGCTGACACTTGGGACAAGGCACCGTAATTTCTTGTATCCTAAAATCATAAATCCAAACAAGACTAAACCGTTTCATAAATGGGAAGTAGACCGAATCTTCCGCTTTTTCATTATCACAGAAACGTGTATTGCTAACCAATTTGCAGCAGTTGTACAGTCCAGAGGACTGTGAGCGTCCTCCTTGCACTGAAGCTTAGAGTCAGTATACAGTCATAGAAACTTGATACGAAAAACAAACTGATTAAAGGTAGGTACAAAAACAAAAAAACTCACATTCCAACAGAATCTAAGCAAACGGAGACAGGAGACACTGGAATTTTCAGAATCAGGACCAAAATCAATCGCATAACTAGACCCCCGGATAAAATGCCATTTCATCTAATACCAAAAAGAGAAAAGATAAAATAAAACCTTTATAAGAAACACATGCATATAGTTCATAGTGATCTCTATTAATTATCTATCTAAGGTGTTTTCTTTATTACCGTTTTGTTGCTGTCAACGTAAGATCTAAGGAGCTGTTGATTGTACTTGTACTTGTCTTTCTCGGAAGCAAATCTCTCAATCATATCTTGACCAACAGAAGCAGTACAAGAAGCGTGGAGACCAACAGGAACAGGGCATTTCAGCGTAAGATTCCATTCAGTAGCTAGATTTTCATTGATTATTTCGTTGATATGGCCTATAAATTACATGTCATATCGATATAAATCAGGTGGTCGATTAGGAATAAGAAAAATAATTTGATTCGAACGACGTGTTTATTTCTACATACTTGTCCAGCAGAGAGTGCATATACGATGGCCACAAGAGGCCGATGCAAAGTTCTCATGTGGGGGTGGTGAATGGCCACAGACTCCAAAAACAAACTATACCAACATTAAGGGATCTTGAGTTAACTAAGTATACATAATAGAAACACTTAAATTCAAGGCTTATTAATTACTTCATCGTCATCAGAAGGTGGATCAAGTTCCAATAAGCCGACGGTTTCTCTAATCCTTTTGGCATCAACAGACCATTGTTCACAAATATCATTAACATCCCTAAGTAGATTAAAAAAAACAGAGAGATCAAGAAAAGGATTGCTTGTAGAATAAAACAAATCTTAGAGCAAATATTAGGACGTAATAAAAAAAAATTACCAGCTCAAGTGAGAAAGCACAAGTGTGGCTTCGGCTTTGGAGAGGGAAGTAAACTCTGAAACTCTCTGAATGTCAATTTTCATAAGCTCTCGAATATCTTCATCTGTCAGAACAGTTGCATAACGACGTTGGACTGATGATGTTTCTTCGGTCGTCTGACCACCATCTTCTAAAGCTGCGTCGACGTACGAATCACCTGCCTCCGGCTCCGATCGGATTTCGAGCTCACCCAGACTTTTAACCAAGGAATATTTACCCATACGAGATAATACACAATGAGAGAAGAGAAGTATTCACGACGTTTTCACCTTATTATAAAATTCAACTAAAGAGGAAGACCATGTCTTTGACGTTTTAATAGTACAGATGTGAGAAAAGGGTTAGCAATTTCCCTTTTGCTTTTGTGACAAGCCATCTTATAATCCCCTATCTGTTAGATTCTGATGATGTCTTTTTAGTCACATTCAGATGAGAAGCCACATTTATTCACAAATAAGGAAGACATTTGGATACTTTTTCAAACAATGAGATCTGATAAGAGATGTAACTACATATAATTTAATTCATTTCGTAGGTACTGTATATTGGTTAAATTTTATGTCGAACTGCTCGCTTTATTAGTAGTACTGATCGTTGATTTGTTCTTTTTCCACATCAGCTAATACGTATACGCTTTAACATAGTAAACACAGTTTAATTTAATTTATAGTCACATTGGCCATGTCAATTATCACTAGAGATCACAATGTGAAATTCCCACCGCTTTTAATTATTTATTACTATATCATAACTACGAAGATTCTATATTTATAATTTTCAAGACGACTAATTTGGATTTTAATCTAAAATATATATGTGAGAAAAAAGAAACATATACGATTAAAAAATATTGGAAAAGTCAGACACATATATACAGTATTTTGACAACGTATGCAATTGGGGAATATTGTAAGTTTTCCGTTAATTTCCTTCTAAGTAAGAGTCTCCCTGCAGTGAGATTACGAAGAGGGGATGAAAGAAAAGGAAAAGGAAAAATCAAGGAAACTAGGTATCAATTAAAACAAAATTGAGTTCGTATGACAGACAATATATAATAAGTTGACGTCAACTCCAACATTTCAACTCTCAAGCTGAGTCGTTGGACAGATCAGCATCCATTACGCATCACGGAATCTACGACTAAATGGGGTAGAAAAATCAAATAGATTTGTAGATCGTCGGACTAAAGGCTACTGCCTACTGGTCACTCCATGTTGATTATACCATAAACTCCACCTATTGTTTGTAAGTCATAATCGTATTTGTTTATTGTGTCTTTATGATTTTGTTTTATTTTATAGTATGTGTTAGTTGTCGCAAAAGTGACGTGTGTAACTTTTTAGGGGCTAAGGGCTAAAAAAGCCCAAAGCGTTAGATCATGTGGTTCCCACGACTGTTCCCGTGGTGGCTCGCAGCCTCGCACCGCGAGTGCAAAAATCAATTATTCGCTTTTAGAAAGAAAAAAAAAAAAAAAAAAACTTTAACAAAGCCATTAATTTCCTTCTAAGAAAGAAAGAGTCTCCCTGCAGCGAGAATATCAATTAAACCAAATTTGAGTTCGTATGGCAATATATAATAAGTTTACGTCAACTCCAACATTTCAACTCTCAAACTGAGTCGTTGGCCTTGGACAGATCATCATCCGGGAGAACTGTTTTAGATATTCTTAGAGTAAAAATATGATTAAAATAATATAAAATCATTAGTTTAGATCTTTTTGTTTAAAAAGTTGGTTATTGGGAAAACATGTTTAAGATTATAAGATTTAATAATATAATAATCTAAAACATATTACAATTTTAAAAACTTTTAAAAATAACATTTATATTAAAATTGAGTAGGAAATAAAAACCAACACAAAATACAATTCCAAATTATTATGAAAAAAATAACATGAAAGATATAAATGAAAAACACAAAAAAACAAACATATTAATTAATAAAAACACACAAACATTTTATTTAATTAATACAAAGTTTAAAAACCTTATTAATAAAAACACACAAACATTATTCCTACCAAAAAACACACAAACATTATTTTATTTTTCTTGCAAAATTCTCACCCACTCCAGTAATGCCATGTGAACAGAAGATTAGGCCTAAAACAGATCTTGCACAAGATCTATCTCCACTGATCTAAACCTACTGTTCCATTAAATCTTATATTTAAATTGTTAAGAACATAGAGAATGTTGACTTAATGCATATGATTTAGGCATCACGGAATCTACAACTAAATAGGGTAGAAAAATCAAATAGTTTAGTAGTTCGTAGGACTAAGGGCTACTGGTCTCTCCATGTTGATTAGTACGTTGTATTTGTTTATAGTGTGTTGTGTCTTTATTATTTTTTTATAGTAGTATTTGTTAGTTGTCGCAAAAGTGACGTGTGTAACTTTTTAGGGGCTAAAGGGGTAAAAAAAGCGGAAAGAGTTAGATCATGTGGTTCCCACGAGTGTTCCCGTGGTGGCTCGCAGCCTCGCACCACTAGTGCAAAGTCAATTATTCGCTTTTTAGAAAGAAAATAAAACCTTAACAAAACCAGCACCTTAAGAGCACACACATTGATCATCCTGTGAAAATAGATTCTCCAAAAATATTTTAGATATAATAATACTATTTAATTTAAATTTTGTTTGTTTTTCAAAAATAAACCAATCAACTTATGACAAGTAGTGAGAGAGAGATTTTAGAGGATGTGTAGAAGTGTGGGCAGAGACACAATGTCTCTCTCTTTCCTCATCTTTCTATTATTTTTATTTTTATTTTTATTTTTTTGACACTCATCAAAAGATGTCCATTGTGTATGCTCAAACAATTGGTGATTCCCAATACGAATAATGGTTGATATACCAAGCACCCGATATAAAAAATATACGAGTAGGATGAGCTTTTAACTTAAACAAGAGAGAAGAAAATGCAATATTTCTTCAATTGCAAATGATATATGAAAAAATGATTTCAGTTGTAAGTTGTAACTTGTAAAAAAATAAATCACTAATAAATAATTAAATATGCATGGAAAAGGGAAATAAATGTAGAAAAAATGGGGTCGTTTCTATCCAATCGGCGAAGGCTTTCATGGTGACCATATATACTAATAATTGAGAGAGAAGAGAGCTCAACAATAATGGATTGTGACGTTGTAAATTTCTCCGCCCACTTAAAAAATTATTGGAGCGAGCGACAACGTAACGTCGGGGTTCGTTGGCCCGTTTTCACCCTTTCCAATTACAATCTCTCCACTCCTCACTCGCCACGTTCGTTCTCCCTCAGCAGCAAGAACACCAACTGTGTGTAACAATGACAGTGCTGTTTTCTCACATCCACAAAAAAAGGCTTGATGACAGTTATGCTTGGTATATCTTCTTATCTGCACATTAATAACATATACATCTTCATCATAAATAAGAGGGGCACGTATGTATTACCAAAAAAAAAAAAAATCATAAAAAGTTTTATATTATCACATCTAAAAAAAAAATACCAAAATTTTTTGATGAATCATATTTTACCATTTAGTCGTTTAATTAATTTTTAATATTCATTATTGCCATATTTGACAATTACGCTCTAATTATCGAGGCCCACATATTTTAAAAAGACCATTAATTAGTCACGCGAGAAGATGCCACCCATCACCATCATCATCATCATCATCACCATCAATCATCATACATCCTCGGCTATTATAAGTAAACAAATCGACTCATACGTTTTTCTCCCGTTCACACATACTACTGTATAAGAAAACTGAGAAACTGAGAGAAGAAGAAGAAGAAGAAGGAAGAGTGAGTGAGAGAAGAAGAAGGAAGAGTGAGTGAGTGATGGATTGTGGTCGCTGCAAATCATCATATCCATGGCTATACTCTGACAATACCTTCGAATCCGCCGCCGATGAATCTGGGATCAATGAAGCCTGGTTAGAGATCTCTAGCCGCAGATCGAGAGTCTCCGGCGAAGGTAGTGTGAAGAAGCTGGAGAGGAAGAAGAGCCAGGTGTTGCTCGAAGGTTACGTCGAGACTAGTGCTTCTTCTTCTGCTTTCTCCACGGACGATGATCAAAAAGACGATCTGACGAGATCCAAGAGTTTGACGGATGACGATCTCGAAGATCTCAAAGGTTGTTTAGATCTAGGTTTTGGTTTCAGCTACGACGAGATCCCTGAGCTCTGCAACACTTTGCCTGCTTTAGAGCTTTGCTATTCCATGAGCCAGAAGTTCTTAGACGATAAGCATCGCTCACCGGATCATTCTTCCGCGGACGATTCTCCGGTCACCTCCCCTGCTCCGATTGCCAATTGGAAGATCTCTAGCCCTGGTAAAATATATATCTCATCCTTGAGTGATCTATCTTTGATTTGATTTGTTGCTTAGTGCTAGTGTTAAACAACAAAGTCTGATCTGTTTTTCAATTTTTGTTTGTTGTGGTTTTAGGTGATAATCCGGATGATGTGAAAGCAAGGCTCAAATACTGGGCACAAGCCGTTGCATGTACTGTCCAATTGTGCAGCTGAAGAATGAATCAGAAAATTCTTGGGTGTGAAGATGTTCTTACCTGAACAATATTTTGTCAGCCATTGTTAGCTAAAGGAGGAGAGATCTCAGAATTCGAAGGTCTGAAATTTAACCCAACACCGACAATGATTTTGACTTTAATTTCCATATGTATGTTTAGTAGTCTAATGATTTATGAACGGAAAATAAAAGGTGGTATTCATGAATAAAAAGTATCAAATTCTTTCTAATTTTCACTCTGCTGGTCTCAGCATCGTCTACAGCTTAACTAACATCTGACTTCTTTATTGCTGGATTCTTCTCCTTATGCAGTAGTTGGCTAGTGAGAGCCTTTCACCTAACTTCGACTGGCCATGTTTCTGCAGAGGTAACCAATCTAACTGTGCCTGTTTAACTAAGTGTAATGCAATATGATTATTGTCGTCATGTAAAGCTTATTGCATGTGAGATATGGAAGCTAGATTGTTGTCCTTGTGCAGACTTGTCTTACATGAGAGCTGTCACTAACTGTTTATATGGACCTCTACTTGCGGAGGTAACTACAGTAGTCTTAACTTGGTAGCTAGATCTGTAACCCTCTTTATGAAGGCACTGACATTACTGCTGTCCGCTGACAGTCTTGACTCGTTCCATTTTTGTGAATGTTTGTTGAAGAAGCTTACACTATTGTGGCTTATTTCCTAATTTGGCCATGCTACTGAATCGTTTATGAAGAATCCAATGGAAGGAAGAAAAGAAAAAGAGTATTGGAGATGTTATGCTGATTTAGCTTTTCAAATTACAAAGTCGCCTGATTTATGAAATTCTGAACATTGAAGTCGTCACATGTAGCTACCCATTGCTCTAAAATGTACTTATAAGTTTTGCTCTAAACTTGATTTATTCAAAGTACGCCTTACTCACAAAAATTGGAAACAAAGGAGTTTTGCAATAAATCAAGTCTTAAATTCAGAGAAGACTGCAAAAACAAACAAATTGATTTAGATCGAGTAGCAGCGAACAACACACAGAACATCGTTTTTTCACATAGCCATGAAAGCTACCAGTAGCTCAAAAACATCGAGTGTCAACTGCTATAACCATGTCTGAATCAAGTTTGTCACAGGAACACACTGTTAGGACTTGTGAATTCTACTATAGACCTAGATACTGGTACTATCATAGTGCCTGATGATATCCAAAGATATCCTCATTTCCATCTAGATGACTTAACTAAACCACCTGAGTCAATGTTGCTCCCCGCTTGACTGAAGCCCCTTGTAAAGGCGCTCACAGCTCAATCTGTCAATGTCATTGCAGAAGCAAGGTCGGTCAAATGGTCAATGTCATTACGAACCTATATATACATAAACTGCTTAAATTAGAGATTACAAACCTATATATTATAAACGTGGCTTGCTTCAATGCTTAACAAAAAAAAGTATTGGGTTCAAGTCTAGGTAATCCACATTCATCAAAATAACAATAGACAAAAACCAAAGGCACACAACCTGTTGTATGTTGGAATCTAAGTCTACTCAGTTTATTGGATATTAGATCCATTTACGAAACATAGAACGAAAACCGCCTCTTAGAAGCTAGTCATTCTAAAAGCATTTTCACTTTGATAAGCTTAACTTAAAAAAAGAACACTCTATAATACATTTACATTCTGTTTGACCAAGATCAACTACACCTATATAAAAAAAAGACTTTCTTCACTACCAGGCATAGATGACTACCCTATCTATGGATAGTCAAACAGGATCAGCTACCTTTCTTTTTCACATATAGAAAGCAGCCAGGTATCTTACCTTCCTTTTTGCACAATTGTGGAAACAAACAGCTTCTGTTTACTCAAACTGTTTGATTTAGCTTGTAATTTCTTCTTTCACTAAGCTTTTCAATTTGGCCTCTTTTCGTGGATCTTTTCTTTTTGTTTGAATATGATGCACAAATGCGGCTACTATGTCATGGAGTTTCGGGGGAGGCCTGCTTGCTGAAGAAACATTATGACCAGCATCCTTCAAAGCACGAGCAACATCCTTTTGTGCTTTCTGGAAGTGCACGTTACACAGGGCAGGAACAGTCGATGCAAGTGTTGGTTTTGGACAAGTTATTGCTTTTGACTGAGCTCTGCAATGAACAATATTACCCACACAAGAGTTAGAATAGAGCTGTCTATATAATCATCACATACTAGTTGCACTTAAGCATGCTAAAATTTAAGCTCATTCCAACCAGGGATGTAAAAACACAAATGAAATAACAAAGAACATAACATCTGACATCTGCTCCATGTTTTAATACCACCAATTTACCATAACAGCTACGACCATCACAGTAAGAACTTCCTGAAGATATAATAATGCAGCAAATCCTAACTTTTATCTTCTTGCCCATTCAATTGCAAACAAGAAACAATGCAAGATAGTCTCAATCCCTCACCACCAAACAAAACCAGTCTCAAAGAACTAGATTTCACACTATTACAAAAACATAATAGCATTAATTGAAGCACCTATTATTCCCTAATTCGAAACAACAACCACAAAAAAAAAGCAAGAGATCGTGAAGGAACCTCTTATTGACGTAAGTACAAGACGTGTAAAGCTTCTGTTTTTTATCCATGAGAATATGAAGCTGACAGTAATTGGTGAGTGCCATAGCCTTGGATTTGCATCCACTACCACAAGCCACACAGTTACCACTTTTAACGCCATCGTTGCTGTTGTTATTATCATTGTCTCCGCTACCTTCAATTTCATCCCCAGTGTGTCCTCCTTCTACCTTACGTCTCTTGTTTTGCTGATGATTCTCATCTTTGAAAGGACTAACACCATAGTTCCAGCTGTAATATCTGTGTTGCGCCTTGAGATCCTCCATCAGAGCCCAGTAATGGTCTCTATAGCACCTGGCGAGCTGCTTTAAATTGTGCGATCTGCGTCGGAGAAGCTCGGGGCGGGTGAGGTGAGTGGAACGTCCCAGGATCTGATCCTCTACCGCCATCGAAATCGGCGAGCTCGACGGGTTATTATTAGGGTTTCGAGATTGGGATTCTTCTGGTACACCGAATTTAGAGGGAATTGAGGCAGTGATGGGAGATGGATGCCTTGGGGGTTTTGAAGAAGAAGGGTTCTGCTTCGAACCTGACGCCATTGTTAACTGTTGCAGAACAACGAACGAGAGAGAGAGAGAATGAGAAAGTGTGGCGTGAGGAGGAGAGAGAAGGAGAGACGAGAGAGGAAACTGCGGCAAATTCTGTCTCGATTTGTTGTTGGTTTAGCATATAGTAGTTTACAGAGAGGCCTTACTAAAAAGCCCATTGGGCCATAACATAAACCGGAAAATCTAAGTTTGGTCGAAAATCGAATTAAACCGGTTGGTTAAGCTCAAGTCAGCTGGAGAGCGCGCGGCTGTCGGTGGAAGGCTCCACTTCAGTAAAGTAGGGCCCACAACTAGAACCAGCCTGTCCTCTCAAACCGACACATACTTCACACCAAACGCGATATCTACCGTTGATTCTTCTATGATCGAACGGTTGATAGAGACTGCTGATCCGTCACCCGCTTTAGTTTAGTGTTTCTTCTTCTTCTTCCTCTCTCTTTCCCGAGCGAGAATCTCTTATTTTCTCAGCAACGAAGCAAAAGAGTTAAGTTTTTGTCGGTTGAATCATCATCACAGCTAGTTTTCTCGATTATCTCTCTCTCTGGATCTGTAGCTGATCTACATTGAAGGGTAAGCAGGTTCTTGGTCACAATCTCTGATCTACATTCACTTTTTGAAGTCTTCACGACAAATTATAGATTTTTTATTTTATCTTATAGATACATCAGTGTCTCCAATTTGGGTATGATATCGTTCAATCTAACAGCTAATATTGGGTTTTGTGTTTTTTTTTACTAGATAACTTCATATTTTTGGTTTTGCTGACTCAATTTAATTCTTCCTTTGTTGATTCTTCTAATCAGCTTTTGAGTTTTGACTTGTCGGATTTGATCTTTTGACTTTAACTTAGATCGCTGAATTGTATGTAACTTGTCTTCTGTTTTTGCCACTAATGAGGGTTTTTTTTTAGGAAGTAATAATATTTCCTTACTAGTAGTAAAAATTCAGGTTTCTAAATTTGTTATTTTGTTGATGTTTTGCAGCTTTGTTTGCTAGTATTTGCTCCATAGTTGT
>NC_025698.1:2443621-2444428 GCF_000633955.1 Camelina sativa | reverse complement strand
TCATTACTGCTGCTGCTCTCTATGAGCCTCTTGGTTTTGGTACCACTGGAGGAAAGCTTATGGGACAGAAAGAAATGGCTGCCTTTCTCGGTCATGTCGCCAGCAAAACGTCCTGTAAGTTTTCTTCTTTTTACTTCTCTGTCTCTTAAGCATTTATAGTTTAATAACTTTCCAATACTGAACCATTTTGTGAAGCTGGTATGAATAGTTATAATGTATGATTTTAGCTAAGCTCCATAGCTTTTTTTCCATCTTATTAATTTGATCACACTCGAGATATGGAATCGTGAAAATGGATATCCCCTAGGTCGCTGTTACTGGTTTCTATGTTGTAAGAAGCTTTGCATCAGCATGATGAGTGTTTCTGTGTATGTCTTTTATAGGTGGCTACGGAGTTGCAACAGGAGGGCCTTTAGCTTGGGGTCTGTGCTATAACAGGGAAATGAGCCCAATGCAATCATACTGTGACGAGTCCTGGAAATTCAAGTACCCTTGCAGCCCTGGAGCTGAATACTACGGACGTGGTGCCTTACCCATCTACTGGTACACAAATTTTCTTCTACTTTAAAGCTCTAGATGAAAACTTTGAAATCATACAAATTGCATTCTTACATACTCAAATTTTCAAGGATCATCAGATGCTAAGGTATATATAATCTGTGTTTATTTGATGAAGGAACTTCAACTATGGAGCAGCCGGAGAAGCCCTGAAAGCTGATCTCTTGAACCACCCTGAGTACATTGAGCAGAACGCGACACTTGCCTTCCAAGCTGCAATCTGGAGATGGATGACACCAATCAAGAAAA
>NC_025698.1:2428513-2442872 GCF_000633955.1 Camelina sativa | reverse complement strand
TCCTCCTTCTACCTTACGTCTCTTGTTTTGCTGATGATTCTCATCTTTGAAAGGACTAACACCATAGTTCCAGCTGTAATATCTGTGTTGCGCCTTGAGATCCTCCATCAGAGCCCAGTAATGGTCTCTATAGCACCTGGCGAGCTGCTTTAAATTGTGCGATCTGCGTCGGAGAAGCTCGGGGCGGGTGAGGTGAGTGGAACGTCCCAGGATCTGATCCTCTACCGCCATCGAAATCGGCGAGCTCGACGGGTTATTATTAGGGTTTCGAGATTGGGATTCTTCTGGTACACCGAATTTAGAGGGAATTGAGGCAGTGATGGGAGATGGATGCCTTGGGGGTTTTGAAGAAGAAGGGTTCTGCTTCGAACCTGACGCCATTGTTAACTGTTGCAGAACAACGAACGAGAGAGAGAGAGAATGAGAAAGTGTGGCGTGAGGAGGAGAGAGAAGGAGAGACGAGAGAGGAAACTGCGGCAAATTCTGTCTCGATTTGTTGTTGGTTTAGCATATAGTAGTTTACAGAGAGGCCTTACTAAAAAGCCCATTGGGCCATAACATAAACCGGAAAATCTAAGTTTGGTCGAAAATCGAATTAAACCGGTTGGTTAAGCTCAAGTCAGCTGGAGAGCGCGCGGCTGTCGGTGGAAGGCTCCACTTCAGTAAAGTAGGGCCCACAACTAGAACCAGCCTGTCCTCTCAAACCGACACATACTTCACACCAAACGCGATATCTACCGTTGATTCTTCTATGATCGAACGGTTGATAGAGACTGCTGATCCGTCACCCGCTTTAGTTTAGTGTTTCTTCTTCTTCTTCCTCTCTCTTTCCCGAGCGAGAATCTCTTATTTTCTCAGCAACGAAGCAAAAGAGTTAAGTTTTTGTCGGTTGAATCATCATCACAGCTAGTTTTCTCGATTATCTCTCTCTCTGGATCTGTAGCTGATCTACATTGAAGGGTAAGCAGGTTCTTGGTCACAATCTCTGATCTACATTCACTTTTTGAAGTCTTCACGACAAATTATAGATTTTTTATTTTATCTTATAGATACATCAGTGTCTCCAATTTGGGTATGATATCGTTCAATCTAACAGCTAATATTGGGTTTTGTGTTTTTTTTTACTAGATAACTTCATATTTTTGGTTTTGCTGACTCAATTTAATTCTTCCTTTGTTGATTCTTCTAATCAGCTTTTGAGTTTTGACTTGTCGGATTTGATCTTTTGACTTTAACTTAGATCGCTGAATTGTATGTAACTTGTCTTCTGTTTTTGCCACTAATGAGGGTTTTTTTTTAGGAAGTAATAATATTTCCTTACTAGTAGTAAAAATTCAGGTTTCTAAATTTGTTATTTTGTTGATGTTTTGCAGCTTTGTTTGCTAGTATTTGCTCCATAGTTGTAAGCTATGGTGACAATCCGGAGTGGTTCCATTGTGATTCTAGTTCTGCTGGCTGTGTCATTCCTAGCCTTGGTTGCAAATGGAGAGGACAAAACCATTAAAGTGAAGAAAGTTAGGGGAGAGAAGGTGTGCACCCAAGGATGGGAATGCTCCTGGTGGTCCAAATACTGCTGTAACCAGACCATTTCAGATTACTTTCAGGTTTATCAGTTTGAGCAACTCTTTTCCAAGAGAAACACTCCCGTTGCTCACGCTGTTGGTTTCTGGGACTACCAGTCCTTCATTACTGCTGCTGCTCTCTATGAGCCTCTTGGTTTTGGTACCACTGGAGGAAAGCTTATGGGACAGAAAGAAATGGCTGCCTTTCTCGGTCATGTCGCCAGCAAAACGTCCTGTAAGTTTTCTTCTTTTTACTTCTCTGTCTCTTAAGCATTTATAGTTTAATAACTTTCCAATACTGAACCATTTTGTGAAGCTGGTATGAATAGTTATAATGTATGATTTTAGCTAAGCTCCATAGCTTTTTTTCCATCTTATTAATTTGATCACACTCGAGATATGGAATCGTGAAAATGGATATCCCCTAGGTCGCTGTTACTGGTTTCTATGTTGTAAGAAGCTTTGCATCAGCATGATGAGTGTTTCTGTGTATGTCTTTTATAGGTGGCTACGGAGTTGCAACAGGAGGGCCTTTAGCTTGGGGTCTGTGCTATAACAGGGAAATGAGCCCAATGCAATCATACTGTGACGAGTCCTGGAAATTCAAGTACCCTTGCAGCCCTGGAGCTGAATACTACGGACGTGGTGCCTTACCCATCTACTGGTACACAAATTTTCTTCTACTTTAAAGCTCTAGATGAAAACTTTGAAATCATACAAATTGCATTCTTACATACTCAAATTTTCAAGGATCATCAGATGCTAAGGTATATATAATCTGTGTTTATTTGATGAAGGAACTTCAACTATGGAGCAGCCGGAGAAGCCCTGAAAGCTGATCTCTTGAACCACCCTGAGTACATTGAGCAGAACGCGACACTTGCCTTCCAAGCTGCAATCTGGAGATGGATGACACCAATCAAGAAAAACCAGCCCTCGGCTCACGACATCCTCGTAGGAAACTGGAAACCAACAAAGAACGATACCTTGTCCAAACGTGGCCCGACTTTTGGCAGCACCATGAATGTCTTGTACGGAGAGTACACATGTGGTCAAGGTGACATCGACCCAATGAACAACATAGTCTCACACTACTTGTACTTCCTCGACCTCTTGGGTATTGGAAGAGAAGACGCAGGGCCAAACGAGGAGCTCAGTTGCGCTGAGCAGAAACCATTCAACCCTTCGACTGTACCTACCTCTTCCTCTTCGTAAGTCATCATTGTTATCAAGTCTCTCTCTGGCCTCACTGGAGAAATGTTACGTAATAATTGCTTGTGGTAAAAAAAGAAGAAGTGTGTTTTAATTTTGTCCCTTTCAACCCTTATTAGAACTTATGCAAACAAAATTTTATATATTTTTCTGTATGTAAAAACCATATTATTTAATTATTGTATTTGCAGAATGTGTGTAAAATAGAGAAAAGTAAGTAAACATAAATGTGGTTTAAGAATGAATTAATGATGATGTTTTGTTTCTCTACTCGGTTTATTATAACACTTGTTCACATGGTTTTGGGCTTTCACGCATTTCTAACACAGACCTTAGTTCACATAGGAATAAGACATGAATAATGGAAAAAAATTCTATTAAAAAAAAAAATTGGTTACAGATAGTTGAAACGACACAATCTGAGTTGTATTAATACTTGAACACAATATAATGAATGAATTTGCAATAGAAAAAATTACTTAATTTCAATAATTCAACAAAACATAGAAACAAACTCATTGATGCTTATATCAGAGCTACCTCCTTCAGATATAGCCTCTCTAGCCAGCATTTTCCAGTTATCAGCATTCTTTCTAATCTCTTTCCCTTTCTCTCCTTCCATAACTTCTCCCACACGTCTCACAATCTCTTCTCTTTTCACGAACCCATTAACGTCTTCTTTAACCCTAACTCCAACTTTCCACACATCCTCCATGAACTTAGCATTTGTGGGTTGATCTGCCCAATGTGGCATACCAATCATTGGAACTCCAAAACTCAATCCCTCTAACATCGAGTTCCATCCACAATGTGTCAAGAAACAACCGACCGATTCATGTGTAAGAACGTCAAGCTGAGGACTCCAGCTTACAATCAGTCCTTTCTCACCGGTTTCTTCTACATAGTTTCTTGGAAGTTTCTTTTTCTCTGTGTCTCTCACAACCCACAAAAAGAAACGTCCACTCTGTTTGAGACCCTCCACGAGTTCCATCATTTGATCTTCTTTTAAAACCACCAAGCTTCCAAGTGATACATAAACAACTGAACTAGGCTGCTTCGAGTTTAGCCACTCGACGCATTCAGCTACATTTGCATCGAAGAGGCTGAATCCGTAGTTTTTGTCTTCAGATAGTCGCTTGTCTAAGTACATTGATGGAACAGTTGGTCCTATGTTTAAAACTGGCCACAAGCTTTGGACCCACTTCAACAACTGAAAGCAAAGAGGAAAGAATATAATTAATTAACTATAATCACATATGTATGTATATAAGGACGTTAGAATAAAAGTCTTAAGAACAAAATTATGCCAATTAGTATCACAAAATTTCTTAAAAAATAAAAAACATAAATGGGTATATTTTTGGTACCTTTTCTTCCAATTTATCGAAAGTGTTGCACAAAACTATATCAACTCGATCAATATTTGAGAGCTGATCGATCACAACCCTTAGTATATTCGGGTAAGAGGACGATTCGCAGAGGAAAGACGGCAAATCATTCATATTCAGCATCGGGAATGAAGGGAATGATGCTAACGCAGAGTGACCATACTTTGTAGACGGTACAGAGAACGAGCCCTTAGTTACGTGATAGTAAATAGTTGAGACAAGCCAAGGCTGCGTGAAAAAGACGGCACCCCTCAAACCATAACTATGAGCTACATCAAGAAGCCATGGCATGGTGGAGTCGTACACAAGGGCTCTAGGAGGATTTCCCGACAGTTTCATATCTTCTATCAACTTTGGTAAGCGGGTTTTGATGCTGGTTTGTACTCTTTCCATGTAATCATCGAGGTCTTGTGATCGTTCCTCGCCTTCTTGGAAACCATTGGAGATGGGGATGACAGTGATTGAGTCGTGCTCTGTTTTGTATGGCGGAGAGGGTTTGTCGGAGACGATGATAAGAGTGATCTTAAGACCTTTTGAGGCTAAGCGTTTGCAGAACTGTGACATTGGAGTTATGTGGCCTTGTGCTGGGAAAGGCAAGACGATAACATGAGATCCTTCTCTCATTTTTTGTTTTTATTTCTGTCTTTAATTATTACCTACTCTAGTTTGATGTGTGGGTGTGTCTCTGTGTGCGTATATATATTATTGGATTAGAGGACGACTTTGATTTTACTACGTCTCTCTCTATTGAGGAAATTTCCTGTGTACATTCCAAAAATTGGTCAAAAAGAGGTCGTTGATAAAATGACCTTTGACTGGACTTAATGTTGTCACATTCAAGCAGAAAGGCTTTAAAGAAGAATTTTCAAATAATGCAAAACTTCTTTAAAAAAAAGGCTTTAAGGAAAGTTTATGACCGTTAGGCTTTTTAAGACAAAGGAAATTTGTTCTAATTCTTTTTGCTTTTCACATAATTGGAAGCACAAAAGGGTAATCCTTTAATTTATCACTAGGTTTTGTAATTGTTAAAATTTAAAATTTATAATATTTAAAAACTTTTTAAAAGCTAAGAACTTTTAAAAGTTTCAATATTTATAATATTTAAACTTTTCAAATTTTTAAATATTATAATTTTTTTTTTTGAAAATTTTTAAAGTTTTAATTTGATCAGATAAAAACCGGATCAAACCGAATAAAACGTTTAAACTTGAACGTCTGATAAATCAAGCTTTACTGCTCATTCGTTGTTGGAAGCATATTAATCTTATTTATAATGGTTCTGAACTATTGTCTAAAAAAATTATAGCCGATGTGGGATATTGTACATAGTTTTTTTTATTTCCATAAATTAAAATTTTCCTTTTTCTAAAAAAATCTGTAATTTAATGAATGATATGTCAAATCATGATAGGTTGTTTAAAATAATTCTTAATATAGAAAATTCTGGAAATTGTATAAAATGTTAATAAGTGATATGTCAAATTTCTATTGGTTGTTTAAAATCATATGTGGACGGCCTTAGGATCTTATAGCTTCTACTTTTTATTAGTATAGATTTAAATAGAAAAAAGAAATCACAAATCTCTGATTAATAATACTTAGGAACATAAAATAAAAACAAAAAAACATGATTTTTATCCTAACGTTCGAATTAGTCACCACTTGACTCAACAAAACCAAAAAGTTGATCTACAAAACCAAAAAAGTTGAAAATTTTGAAATATTAAAAATAAAAATAGAAATAGTAGTTTCTACATATGTCTATAATAAATAGATTGATCTACAAGTAAAGTATATAACAAATATATATGTTTAATATATCTAAATTGTATAAAATATTTTTGTTTTCTTTTTTTATGTAATATAAGTAATTGAATAATTGTTTTGTTATATTTGTTTATTTAAAGTTGAAAATTAATAAACAATAATTTAAAAAATAATTATTTAAATGATTGAGAAACCTTCGTAGGTTTCCCTAGTGGAATGATGGATTTTGTTAAAGTACTTAGTTGATTGTTTTGATTAGTTTAGTTTTAATTATACGATTAGTTTTGAACATGGTCTAAGCATCTATGTTGGTAAAGATGTAAGAAAATATGTTAACATTATTTTTATGAGAAAAAAAAAATACAAATTCAAAGCTAAAAAAGAAAGAGATGGAGGAGATAAGATCAAAGTCCGATGAAGGACTTGACCCAAGATATGATAACTATAACAAATCCAAGATAGTAGATAATGATGAAGATTGCAGAGAATCCTAGGCCTAAACTCAATGTCTACACACCGTATAGGAGGGCTGGGCGTTCTAGAAGAAAGGAAAATACATAGAATCCCACATACAAGAGAATGGTGGGGATGAAGAACCAGGAGAAGTTGGAGATGGCGGAAAGCTTGCAGACCAAAACAAAAAAACAAGAAAATTCTGAAATTAATATATTTTTCAACCATAAATTATCATTTAGGACTTTTGCATCAGTTTCACAATTGCAAATACCTTGAACCAAGAGTAAAATTAATAGTAAATCAATTAGAAGGTATAACAAAATTGGCATATTTAAAAGATTTTATTTTATAATCTTGTACAAGATTTAATAGAGATTGCACGAACAAAATCCTAACAGATTTTCTTATGTCGCATGCAGATTTATGTATTTCTTAATTAAATTGGGCCTTAAGCCCGTTAAGTAACATTGCGGGGTAGTTATGGGCCTTATTTTGAAGACTAAACGTTAGCGGGTCTCGCGGACTCGATCCGTTTGGTCTGCGGTTTTGGTGATCATGTCCGTCGTGGGTTTGCGGGTTTGCCGGCGACCCGAAGAGCGATGGAAGGGGTTCTTCATCTTCGTCTTCCTTATTAGTCTCCAAATCGGACGGTGAATTGGAGGATGCTCGATCAGATGCTAATGAGACTCGCACTTTACGATGCCTCCAAGCTCGAGTCACTAGTCTCTAACCTCCTTCCTGTTACCATGATTTCTCAATCTCTCGATGTTCATGAAAACTATCAACTAACAAGGCAAGTTAGAGAGATGTACAACTGAATTTAGAATCGGCTGCTTTGGTTTGTTATTTAAATGTTGTAAGCTTTAGTTAGACACACTGAACTGAACATTGATTCCAATTGAATAAGCTGATGCCTTGTTCAGGAACTAGAATTGGTTTACCTTTTTTTTTTATTAAGCTACGTGAGATCTAAGAGTGAACATCAACTCTTTGCTTTATGTTTGTATTGAATGATTAGGTGAACAATAGAGACATTTCCATTGCTGTCTTCAGGGAATTTATTTTTTTCGAAGCGCAAGCAAGAGCGAGCATGAGGGTAAGCCATATAAAAGAACAAGACCAGCTTCCAAAGGGAACGACAAGGATTCTTTCTGATGCTTCCAAGGTAGAAACTCCTAGTGAGAAGGAGATGAATAATGGTGAAGACAAAGTAGCATATGTATAAATAGTTACAAAGAGTTGCTTGATCTTGAAGTTGAAAGAAAGAGAAGTCATCATCATTGCAAGGATGAAAGTCTCATGTATTCTAAGTAAGCTCATACAGAAATTTTAAGTCCTTCCATCTCTCTTGGATTAGTTTAATTGATATTTTGCTTGGATAGAGACTTCTTTGATCAACCTGTTCTGTTTCCTGCAGTTCGTTGCAACTGGTTATAGGCTTATTATTAGCTTTGGTCTTACGGCCCTAAAAACAGTGGCAAGAGCACATTTTCGTGCAATCTTGTTGAAGTTCTTCTCCAAAGGTTATTTATTTGCTTATCTGAGAGTATCAGTCTGCAAAAATGAAATCAGCATTGTGGATAAAATTCTCTTTATTTTGTGTCTTATGAAATTCAGTTTGTTTCTCTGTTTAAATGGATCCAAATTGCTTTGTTTTGATACATTTTTGCTGAAAAATTAACCTTTGTGGTTTACAAATACAAAAAGTGTTTGCTTATTTGGACCTTAAACTAAGAAGGATAAGTCTAACGGATTGAGCTGGTCTGCTTTATATTCAATAATTGAAGCTATATATATACACACAGTCATGAACGAAGGACCAAGGAGGTGATATGTAAGTTATTGGCGTATGATCTTAGACTCTTAGTTCTTTTTATTGAACCAATTCTCTCATGTGCTAATCTTTCCGTATGTAAACAACAGGGACACAAGTTTTAATTCAAGTGGTATAAGAGCTAAAGAATGGAAATAGCAACGAATGAGAGAGAAGAGGCTTTACATGCTAGTAGTCTTCAAGATCAACGCCCACTCAAGAGAAGAGACTTTCCTTTAGTTATTGTATTTGTAGAATGTGTGTAAAATAGTGAAAACCTGAAAAAGTAATGAAACACAAAAGTGGTTTGCAAATGAGTTAAAGATGATAATTTGTTGTTTATTATACTAACATTTGTTCACATGTTTTTGAGTTGTTACGCATTTTAATTCACATTCGAATAATTAAGACATGAATAATGGAAAATTTTCTATGATATTAACAAAATTAAGTTAAAAAGTAATGGAATTTTTTTTTAAATTTTTTTGGTTACAGTTGAAACGACCAACAAGATATACATACTGCATACAGTACAGTACAGACAATCTCTGAGTTGTATTGATAATGTATAAAGTATAACACCTGAAAATAATAATTAACAAAATTAGAGGGGAAAAATAAAACGCTGGAAAATAAAAAATAAATAAATTATTCTCTGCCATCTACCTGGTCCCTGGACATGCCTTATTGCTTCTTTGTACGTAAAGCCTTATTATAAACATAAAAGTTTTAGATATTCGAATATGGTCATCGGCTCTGTTGGTTAAGGCACGTTTGTTCATGGCGAGGGTCCTGGGACAATTGTGGAGTGTTATACTTTTTCCGTTTCAAAATATAAGATGTTTTGAGTAAAGCACGTAGATTAAGATAACTAATCACAAACAAAACTGCATCCTGGACTCATATTTAAATAAAAGAACATCTATAATCACTCACAATTGCATATTCGTTAATGATGACGTTTGTCTGCAAAGTTTTGAAATTTTCCTACCAATTTATTCATAATTGTTCCGCGGTGGGGTTCGATCTAGCAATAATAGTATCATAAAAAAAAGATAAAAGAAAGATGGCAATAAAATCAAAGCCTTGGTTAAGCAGATTATACAAAAAAAATGTCTTAAAGCATTATTATTAACTGAGTCTTAAGCATTAAAAAAGAAAGAGGATGGAAGAGATCAGATCAAAGTCCCATGAAGGACTTGACCCAAGATATGAGAGCTTCAACGTACCCAACGTAGGAGAGGATGAGGTAGATGGCAGAGAATCCTATGGCTAAACTGGAGGTCTGCACACCATATATGAGACATGGGCGTTGTAGTAGAAAGGAAAAGACGTAGGATCCGACATAGAATGCTGAGAAATCTTGCCGAAATAAACAACATCAAAGTTCCAATCATCTAGCGGAACTGTGGAAGTAACCGACCAAACAAACAAAACAAATCACTCTAAAATTTATATATTTTTCAACCATAAATTATCACTTAGGACTTTGCATCAGTTTCACAATTGCAAATACTTTGAACTAAGGGTCTGAATGGTAACTGCGATTTTGGTTGTACGGGAAAAGCGGTATTATAGTGCGGTACGGTTCAATTGCGGTACGTGCGAGAGGGATATATTTGCGGGACAAGTGCGGTTTGTACAAAATAAGCGGTACAGAATAATGTTTGATCGGTAAAAACAAAATTGCGGTTTTAGAATAAACGGTACAAAATAATAAATAATTATTATAATTGTAAATTATTAATTGTTTTGTGTTAATGAAAAAATATTTCAAACCTTAAATACTAAAAATTGTTTAAACTATTATGTAGATATATTTTATGCAAAACTAAAAACATTATTTATAATTTATTAACATTTGTGCTGTTTTTTTTAACACAACATTTGTGCTATTTACAAAAAGATATATATAAATATATCTTATATATATCTATATATTTGATCTCTTAGAATAATATTTCTATTAATAAATTAGTAACCAGATTTGTAAATATTATTTAAAAATAAAAAAATATAACTAAGTTGGCTTTGTACACAAACTTTTATTATAATAAAATATAAAAGGACTAATAATGAAATACATAACCTATTTATTTGTATATGTGATATTTGGAAAGATATATACACATAACAAATTTTAGTAAACAAAAAAAATAAAAAAGTTTTGTCTAATGGTCAATTACTGTAGCGGATTTTTACTAAAACCGCTGGATAAAAGTAGGTTGAGATGTTGATGTGCGGTCCTGTGTAATATTACACCTACAAATCCACAAATCTTTTTTATTTATTTTTTGTGTTGAAAACCGCAAATTGGTATATTTGATATGAATGATGTACAACATGCAGTTTTTACTTTATTCTGCTCAATTACGTTTTTCCTATGTCGCAAATCACAGCCTAAGAGTAAAATTAATAGTATATCAATGGAAAGGTATAACAAAAATGGCATATTCAAAATATTTTATTTTATAATCATGTACAAGATGTGATCATATACAATTATTTATGTTTGATGTACATATTATCTTAAGATCCATTTTCAATATGTGTATTTGTGGTAGGATGTTGAAAGTATCCCAATTAAAAGTTTTCAAGAACTGCTATTAGGAAAAATTGAAGCTTGTCTTAAATCTATTGATCTGGATCTTTTATTGGCCCATGTAGTATATGTTATCAGTTTTATACTATTGGTATATTCTGGTTTGTTGCATTTCTATTTTAAAAATATCTAAAATTAACAAACATGAATATTTTATATTTAAATATTATCTATATATTTTGTTCTATACGAACATATAAAAGACAATTAGATTTGGATTTGCAGATTTACATAACATATTTCTTATTTAGCATGTAGATTTACGAAAAACCATATCCATATATTTAGTTATTGTATTTGTAGTATGTGTGTAAGAAAGAGAAAACCTGAAAAATGTAAGGGAACATACATGTGTGGGTTGCGAATGAGTTAAAGATGATATTTTGTTTATTATACTAACATTTGTTGCCATGTTTTTGAGTTTTCACGCGTTCTAACACAAATCTTAATTCACATTCAATAAGACATGAATAATGGAAAAAAAATTATATGATAATTACCAAAATTAAGTTAAAGTAATGGAATTTAAAAAATTAAAATTTGGTCACAAATTTAAGGGCGTGTATTGAAACAATGATTTTGGAGGATTTGATGGGATTTAGAAAATTTGAAATTTTGATAGATTTTAGGGGAGTTGATATAATTTATGGTAAAATTCTTTTAAATCCCACCTAAAACCATAAGATTTATATTTCTGTATTTTTAACTAAACAAATCCTCCAAAATTCTCCAGAATCCCTAAAACTTATTAAAATCCAAATCCACAAACTGTTTTGAATAACAGTGGATTTCAAAGTAGATTTTTAAATTATTAATTGAATAACAGTGGATTTTATGAGATTTTTTAAAATTTATGATTGAATAACATAAAATTTGTAACTTTTACACAAATGACGACCAAAAATATACATACAGTATAGTACACACAATCTAAATTTACCACAAACTTTTTAAAAAAAAAACATATCGAGGGGAAAAATAAAAAGAAATGGAAAATTCCACGCTGGAAAATAAAAATAAATAAAAATAATATTAGTTGGAAGGAACTGACCAAACAAAATAAAAAAACAAACAAACTCTGAAATTTCTCAATTTCCTCGTCGTCGTCGCCGGTCCGGTGGTTTCTCTCAACTCCTCCGCCGAGACGACTGACGCCATAAAATCAGGCACGGAGTGGTGGGGGGAGGTTAATAAGGAAGATGACCTCATCAATCGTCTCGTTCCCAATCTGCGCAAGATTCACGCTAGTGATTTGGTTTCTCACTGCGCTCGTGTCCGTGTCTTGTAATCCGGGAGTGTTCAATGTTAAGTACCGTTATCCAAGGCTACAAGGCTCCCTGAGCGCTTTAAAGGAGCACGATGACCGTCGCCAGCTCACAATTCTCGCTGGAATCGATCTACCCCTTGGTGGAACTGGTCGCCCTGATATCCCCGGGTGAGTTTCAGATTCATCACTTCTCCTCCTTTGGAGTCTTACTTCATCACTTTTGAGGAATTTTTGGAATTAAAATTGCAATTTTTAGATTAAATTGATCTCTGTGTGTTTCTCTCTTTCTCATTGTGATGTCTCAAGGCTTTATTATGCAAAAATTGGAATTGGAACACCTGCAAAGAGCTATTATGTTCAAGTCGACACAGGCAGTGATATCATGTGGGTTAACTGTATCCAGTGCAAACAATGTCCTACACGAAGCTCTCTCGGTGTAAGCCTCTTTTTTTTTTTTTTATGTATTTTCATTTACAGTTTCATTTCGTTGCTCCAACTCAATGGTTGCGCCTTTTGTTTTCACCCCTTTGTAGATTGAGCTGACGCTGTACAACATAGACGAATCAAACAGTGGGAAGTTGGTCTCTTGTGATGATGATTTTTGCTACCAGATAAGTGGTGGTCCTCTCTCAGGCTGCAAAGCTAATATGTCTTGTCCTTATCTTGAGATATATGGAGATGGTAGCTCTACTGCAGGTTATTTTGTCAAAGATGTTGTGCAATATGACAGTGTTGCTGGTGATCTCAAGACAAAAACTGCTAACGGGAGTGTCATATTTGGGTAATTCACTTTTATTTTATCTCGCTGCAACATGGTACTTGCAGTTTTGTTAGATCTTTTTTCTGTTCTCACTGAAATAAAACACAACTTCACCCTGCTTGAGGCCACGGTCTTATTTTCTTAAGTGCACAGAAGAAAAGACGTGGATATAGCTGTAAGAAAGCTTTATTGATAACAATTCTTGAAGCCAAACAGATAAAACTTGATTGCTTAAAGAATTTTTTTTTGAGATTCTGAAATAGGTTAAAGTGTACTCTGTCTATGCTTTTTTATTTATTTTGAAAGTAACATGTGAATAAGGTCTCCACCATATAGTGAATATCAGAAACAGACCATATGCTTATACTGAAAGATATTATGCTTTTGATTGTGGCTGTTCATTAGTTTGCTAAGGTATATTTCCGTGCACAACTCATTTCATTTATTTCATATGCATACACGTTGGGAAACTTTGTAATTTAGAAATACCATATTTATATTTTAGTTTTGTATTCTGGCGGCCCTCACTGAACCGACTTAAATCTGAACCTCTAACTGTTGTGCAACATTCAAGAGCCTGAGAATTGCGGGTCATTTTTATAATCCCTCAGAGATCTGTAAAATGAGTAGACTAGTTGTCCATTACAACGTTTTACCATTCCTATGACAAGAAAGCTTAATCCTTCATTCCTCATTGCCTCTTCCATTTCTTAATGTTTTTATATGATCTTGAAGGTGTGGAGCTAGGCAGTCAGGAGATCTAGACTCGTCTAATGAAGAAGCACTTGATGGAATACTTGGATTTGGGAAAGCTAATTCCTCCATGATTTCCCAGCTGGCCTCATCAGGGAGAGTGAAAAAGATATTTGCTCATTGCTTAGATGGAAGAAATGGAGGTGGTATTTTTGCTATCGGACGTGTTGTACAACCAAAAGTAAACATGACACCATTGGTACCCAATCAGTATGTCAACATTGTTTTCCCTTTAAATTTTTTTACCTTTTCTTGTGCAATCATATGCTTCAAATGCAATCATTGCCTATATTGTTTGGGTAGAAGCTCAACGAGATACCAGTAGATGCAGTGATCATGTTATTTCTGTTATAGACCTGGTTTAGAGTTTCAATGCTCTTTCAAGTACATTGGACGATCGTGGAATTTTTTACTTTACTTATAGTAGAGTGAACCTTCTTGCAGTTCTTGTATAGAGGAGGAAAATAGAATCAGTGTGCTTGACTTAAAAGCTTCTTCTAAAATGATGAATATATTCTTTCTCTTTTTTGTTAACGGACTATTATTGTTTTGAACTGTAGACCACATTACAATGTCAATATGACAGCAGTTCAAGTTGGTCAGGAGTTTCTTAATATTCCAGCTGATTTATTTCAACCGGGAGATAGAAAAGGAGCAATAATTGACAGTGGTACGACCTTGGCCTATCTTCCAGAGATAATCTATGAGCCACTGGTGAAGATGGTACACTGCTAGAAATTTCCAGTTCTTAAAGAAATTTAAACTGCAGAGTCTATTCT
>NC_025698.1:2424861-2427806 GCF_000633955.1 Camelina sativa | reverse complement strand
TGCAGTTCTTGTATAGAGGAGGAAAATAGAATTAGTGTGCTTGACTTTAAAGCTTCTTCTAAAATGATGAATATATTCTTTCTCTTTTTTGTTAACGGACTATTATTGTTTTGAACTGTAGACCACATTACAATGTCAATATGACAGCAGTTCAAGTTGGTCAGGAGTTTCTTAATATTCCAGCTGATTTATTTCAACCGGGAGATAGAAAAGGAGCAATAATTGACAGTGGTACGACCTTGGCCTATCTTCCAGAGATAATCTATGAGCCACTGGTGAAGATGGTACACTGCTAGAAATTTCCAGTTCTTAAAGAAATTTAAACTGCAGAGTCTATTCTCATAATTAGTTGTTCTTTTGTTAGATAACCTCGCAGGAGCCTGCTCTGAAAGTTCACATAGTGGATAAAGATTATAAATGCTTTCAGTACTCTGGAAGGTTAGTCATATTTCTTGATTATATATTTATATGATTCATCTGCAAAATTTTCAATTTGCATCTACCAAGAATATCTTTGGACATCATTGTGGATGGTTTGCATGTAAGCAACTGCTCCTTGTGATTTCTGACGTATCACACAATGGTTTTCTAATGGAACCTTATCTTAACTTTGCTGCAGAGTTGATGAGGGGTTTCCAAATGTCACTTTCCATTTCGAGAACTCGGTTTTCCTCAGGGTTTATCCTCATGACTACCTGTTCCCTTATGTAAGCATATTCAGCGTTTCTGGTTGATTTTTCGCTCTTGTAATCTTCATGTTTCAGCTTGATTTTGCTCTCAATCTTGCTATTACCCCTAACTCAACACCAAAACTTTTCAGGAAGGAATGTGGTGCATTGGTTGGCAAAATAGCGCAATGCAATCCAGAGATAGGAGAAACATGACACTTTTGGGAGGTAACTTGTTGGATACATAGTTATTAGTTTGTAGTCATATTATACAAAACCATGATTAAGTGACGAAGTTTAATTGCAATCCAGTTTGTGAAAAAATACCCATTGTGTTCTCTTGCTCTGTTGCTCTCAGTGAATATAAGCCTCATGTGATTCAATCCAATTCCCACAGTATCTTACGTTCTCTTTTGCAGATTTGGTGCTTTCAAACAAGCTTGTTCTCTACGATCTCGAAAATCAGCTCATTGGATGGACTGAATACAACTGTAAGTGCAATATATCGCTCGAAAACAATATAAATATTCATGTCTCATTGTGACTGGGAAAGATTTGGAATTTGAACAATTTTATCATCTCTCTTTGGCAGGCTCATCAAGCATAAAAGTAAAGGATGAAGGAACAGGAACAGTTCATTTAGTAGGCTCACATTTTATCTCTTCTGCACTGCCTTTAGATACCTCTTTGCTTTTAATTTCCTTACTTCTCCTTATGACTCTTTTCCTTCTTTAGAGACTCCTTATAGTTATATCTTTTGTACATAGACTCTAACATTTTGCTCAAATGGTAAAAATGGTCTGAATATATAGAAGATAATACAAAGAAAAACCAGCAGCATATTTGATGAACAAACATATCTTGTTTTATTGATTTTAAACTAGTTTATTGGTTTACTCGCACTGAAATGACCATGAAAGAGGACGCAGAGCAAACTGGTGTGAGTTGGAGTAGTTGAAAGAAAGAGTTTGCATAGGACTCAAGGGCAAGCCGTCGTTAACTACGCAATTTCCGGTGGAAGAGGAGAGAACACGGAGGAGTGTGGGGTCCACAAGCGACTGAGGAAATCCTTGACATTTCAGACGAAGGTTGATGACTGGGCACATTGGACATTTGTTCATTACCTCAACTCTGAACTTGATTCCTTGTCTCCATTTCACCTGCGTCTGCTTCACCGTTGGTTCGCTGCTTTTGCTCTCACATTTCAGCCCGGAACCTATACACATATACATGCAACCCCATTCACATATCTACAGATAATAATTACAATGAAAAGTATTTAAGCTTTCAAGTTACCTATCTGAAGAAGCAACAAAGCAAGAGATGACCAAAGAAGAAACTTGAGAGGTTTTGACATTTGGACACGACTAAACAGAGCTTCAGAAGCATTGTACTCCAAACAAAAGCAAGTATATATATACACATACACAGTGACACACGCGTGCTTGTGTGCGCGCGTGTGGGGGAATGGGTCAAGGGATACGACCAATAATGGTCACATGCATAGAGAACCAAATAAAGGTGCAAGTAAAGTTACACTACAACAAAGTACTTAAAAGGAGTGATAAGGACTTTTTTTTCCTTCACATGTTGTGTGTCAGACTGAAGAAAACTATGCTCCTCTTATTTCCGACTCCATAACTAGATCCCTTGTTGAATATCTAATCACAGTGCTTATCAGATGAAAAAAATATAAAATCAATTGTTTATAGCATGATATGTATATAAATGGAACCATCATGCTAAAACTTAAAATCAGATAAACAGCAGATTGAGGCTCATTCGAGTCAGGAGAAAGAAGAAAATGCTGGTTTTTTTATTTACCCAAGAATGTAATGTGCCTCTTGTTACAAAAAGGGTTAGTGTGGTTCTAGTACTTATTAGTATATCTGTACAAGAAATGGATTGTTACAAGACCTTCGGATAGAACGATCTCAAGTTAAGAGTACTGACAGTTACAGTATGTGTTCAGGGAGATTAATGGGCCTCTATAGAGGGGGAAGCTAGCCAGACTCATGAGTATCCGCAAACATGTGACACACAGATGTGAAGGTCTGGATCAAGTAAGCACATGCAAGTCGAAACAGATGGTTAGGAGCTTCCATTGAATGGCAAACAAAAGGATTTTGTAAGTAAATTTGATAACTTCCATTGAGATAAAGTTTTCTTTGTGACTAATGAAAGCATGTACTTGCAATAGACATGGCTGGCCTCACCATGAAATTAGGCCGCTATCGATGAGATAGAGACGCGTTAAAGAACTCATCATCTTCAACA
>NC_025698.1:2396018-2418211 GCF_000633955.1 Camelina sativa | reverse complement strand
AAGTTAAGAGTACTGACAGTTACAGTATGTGTTCAGGGAGATTAATGGGCCTCTATAGAGGGGGAAGCTAGCCAGACTCATGAGTATCCGCAAACATGTGACACACAGATGTGAAGGTCTGGATCAAGTAAGCACATGCAAGTCGAAACAGATGGTTAGGAGCTTCCATTGAATGGCAAACAAAAGGATTTTGTAAGTAAATTTGATAACTTCCATTGAGATAAAGTTTTCTTTGTGACTAATGAAAGCATGTACTTGCAATAGACATGGCTGGCCTCACCATGAAATTAGGCCGCTATCGATGAGATAGAGACGCGTTAAAGAACTCACCATCTTCAACAAAGATAAGACATCTACTAACCTGGAAATAAGCTTTCAATAACTACAAAGAACAAACTCTTCTCAAGTTAATATATTAACAAATATAGCTTACCTCTCAGGCTTCTGTCCAATCTTTTAACTCAGAGCGAGAAGCATGAATATTTGCCTGTTGTTCTTCAGCTTCTGTGTCATTAACAACACCCCGGCATCTTGGGAAACCACAGTAACATGCAAGGCGCTCATCAATTGAAAAGAATCTGCCATGTTAAAGATAATCAGTATATGATTGTGCAATTTCAAAAAAGCACCCAAGAAACAAAAGGCACAATGAGAAACCTGTAATCATAGGTCAATTCCTCCCATTTTGCGACATCCCTCTTTGCAAATATGATAATATGCTCATCACCATTAACACTAATGACTCTTGAATAGCAATTTGGCTGTACAGGAAAATATATAAGTACTGTGATGATATTTGCAGATGCTAACTAAATCAAGTAAAACTACTTGACCATACCTCACATGAGTGATTGATCAGGTGGGCAATACTTCCTGTTCTTGTTGCGTCTATGACCCGCTCATTATCAATTCTAAACATATAGGTCCCAGCACCCTATATAATAAAAGAAATTATTTGGTAAACTGATACCTAACGTTTCAGTACTCATAACCAAAAATATCAGATCCCAAAAACCAGTGAGAAAAGTTAGGAAGATATGTACTAACACCGCAGGTTGTTTAAGGGACTAACAAAATGTTCAGTGCTCGAGCCAAAAAAAGAATCATTAATGTTGCTCAGAGATTACCATAGAGTATAAAATGCACAAGGTCAGATACGTACCACCATTGAGTTGTATATAAGATGTTCTCTCTTGTCAGCTATTGGCGCCCTAACAAGTTCCCCAGTGTATTCAATCACCTGCACCCACCCAATTCACAATATTGTCATGACTGACGCTTTACTATGCAAGAATTGACAGTTCAATTTATGGATGCCTAACCATATCTCCTGCCCTGTGCGGAAGCTTTGTAAAGATCCCAAAACCATGGATTCCTGATTTCCCTGTAGAAGAAAGTAAATCATTTAAAGGAAAACAAAAAATTCAGAGAAAATTAATTCTGATAGATATGTTAGGCTATATGGGAATCACTTCCCGCCTAAGCCATAGAACGTAAAATGATCACAAGAAAGCACCATACATCCCAAGAATTTAATGAGAAAAAAAAATCCTTACAGTTTTATCTTCTTACAGAAATTTCAATAATTTGATCTATAACATAGCAGAAACTTTGACTAGTAGTAACATCTTTTACGATTGTTGATTAAATACTTACCGAATGCTAATCTCTTCCTGTAAGTTTCCTTCATGTATGTATATTTTTCGGCCATAGACAGAATATTGCTTGGAGTAATAATTTGTGACATCTTTGATCCATATATGCGTTCGTAGGTTGAAATTTCATGTCGAGAGTATCCGCCAACAATAAACGGCTGATTCTCAACAAATAAACGTTTTGAAGAAGCACCAGCAAGAGCTTCGGGTTCCTTTCGTCCTCTTCTTCCAAGATAATTATATGGCTCTACCAGAAACAGAGGGAAAGTTCATTAATAATCCAGCAAGATAAAGCTATAAACTGACTTACACAGTGCCTTCTTTTAGATTTGAATACAAGCAAGCACAATGTGAAAAACACGTGTAAGAGAATAATGTAAGATCATTCAAGCTGAAAAAAAGACGCACATTTCCACAAGTATAGTAAGAGAATTTCGAGCAAAACATTCCATCCCAAATAGATGCAGTAATTCTACACTTTTATTTCTAGCAGTAGCAAATATTGATCAATGCAACTGCATACCAGTTCGAGCACAGCCAGATGGACTAGGAGGTGGGAGGTACTTGGCAATATTATGAGCAGGTTTGATAATGTACTCTGTTTCTAGGTGGTTATTTGATGTTTGTCGATGCCTCTTGCAAAATGAAAGCAGGCGGATGCACTGATCTGCTTCATCATCCTCCATTGATAGAAGAAAAAGCCTATCCTCATCTGCAAGCTACAAAATGCTATCTTAGTTAGAACTAAATCTGTGTGGTTGAGTAACATCTATGAACGACTGTAGAATCTTATGATCTACTGTAGCATATGAAAGTACCTCAACACAGAGACCAGCAGCTCGTGCACATAGTGGATGATAGGCCACCCGACAAGAACTATTTGAACACTGAAATGAGCATCATTATTTCTAGTTAATTACTATATTCAATGACTAATATTTATGAGAGAGTTTAAACAAGGCAAGCAATAAAAATATTGTCATGCGTGAATTAGTAAACAATGACTCAGCTTTCTTTTGCCATCAAAATAAGTCTTACTTGGATACAAGCTCCATAAGATACACCACAGATGCTGCATAATAATTTCCAACGATCCTGTTTTAAAGTGTGAAGAAAAAAAAAAAGATAACTATTCAAGCATCACGTGGCTACTGAAAATTAGACTACAATGTGCTTCTCTCGTTGAAAAGGTAACTAATTCTGTCTAAGAAAACAGATGTAAAGGAACCTGAAAGAGAAACATCTCAAACCTTATTGACTTTATTAATCCCATCGATAGGTTCCATCTTCTTCACATCCAGTAAGCATGTTTCTGTATAACATCACAATCGATCTCATACATCTTGGATAAAGGTAAAGCCACAAAATCCTTAGTAGAAAGCAGAAACATGCAGTGTAACATATCAACTGGTGAAGATGATACCTGGGATCCATATGGCACAAGCCAGATGAGCCCAGCGCCCATCAGTTGTCGGCTTCATAGCACCCCCTGAAAGATAATTTGTTGGTCATTGACCAAGGCATATAAAGACTCCATACCGAAAAGGTTTGGTCAAATTACCTACTACAGGACAAAGACAACATCGAGGAGGAATATCAAGAGCGCCAGGACGACACAAGTTGCATAACCACAGAATGCCATCACGGGGTTCCAACTGCCCATAGCATCTAGTATGGACCTAGTTCAGGATCAAAACATACTCAGCATTATCTAGAAAAAGATAGGATGCCAGCCACTATACACTATAGATCTAAAAAGATACTAACTCCGTTTCAAAATATAAGATGTTTTAGAGAAGTTTTTTGTTTCATAATATAGGATGTTTTCAAGTTTCTATGCAACTTTTGAATTAGTTTAGTATTTTATATTATGCAGTATTGTTTCTGATTGGTTGAAATTGTTAAAAGTAAATAGTTCCTAATCTGCGTGCTTTAGTTAAAACATACTATATTTTGAAACGGAGGGAGTATAAAATAGTATAAATAAGTCATAGAGAGAGCAATACCATCATTCTACATTTATCACATTGTAGGAACAGATTGTTCTCATATTCCTGCAGACAAGAAAATCTTAGTCACAACTATATTATTAAGGCGTACAAACCGTTCAATCAAGAAAGAACCAGTGTTAACCTCATCCATGTGGCAGACATTACACTTATCAAGATCTTTCCAGTCCACCCGTACAGGTCGGTAACCAGTAGGATGATCTTGATACTTTCCTGAACTATATTTGCGCTGAGAAACCTTTGAAGGTGGTTTGGATTGTAATAGCCCCTGAACATAAAACATTCTACATAAATATTCCATGCCAAACATAAAAGATGCCTAATAATGCATTTTAACAGCAAAACAGAAGGCAGACTACTGCAAAATTTTCAGGGTCCCTAAAGGAAACTCCTGAGAGCCCAGTGAATGAAGGAGTAAAAGGAGACAACTATAACCACTACACATAACTTCAGATTCAAGAAGAAATACCTGAATAAGTTTATCGACTTCTGGGTTGGAGAAGCCAAACATATCTGTACCAGATTCTAGAAGTCCTTTACCCATAACATCAGGACTAATGGAAGCACTCTGAATCTTTTTTATCCTATTATATATTTTATTCCAGCAGGCAGATGGAGTTTCCCCTTTGAACTGTCAAAAAATCAAATATCAACTTAACATATGGTTATAACAAACCTTCTATGCACACAAGCCTTCACCTAAAAACCTAACCTGCTCACCGCTGTTGGTTGTCACTCTGAAAACAGGGCGATTCTTTGACTCAGCATCTCTAAGCACTTCCATTTTGTACATGGCAGATGCATCAGGATCTGCTTAAAGTCCAAACAAGAAATTGTGCATGTATGAGACGAAAAAATTGCAGATTAATATAGAAAAGCACAGTAACTGGCAACTAATTGACCTTTTAGTGATATGAACTTTCTTATAGCTGTATACCCTTCCGGCCAAGTATGCTGACTATCCTTGAAGAATTCGGAGTCTGTCACGATCCTTCCTGGCAGACAAAGACAAGTAATATACTAATTAGTTTGGCTTATGAATAATGGCAGAGTCCATTTCAACTAAGGATGATCCAACATACTAATTAGTTTCAAACATTACCAAGATTAATTATTTGCAGATCTCCGATTCTATGCAAGCAATCTCCAAGTTCCATTGGTCGCAACCAGACTTCTCCATCTTTTGTGTGATCATCACCAGAGTTTGAGCTGTCCACTTCTCCACTATTAGTCCTTTCCGAACAATCAGTATCAGCAACTTTTTGAAGTTGATCCATCCTTCCTGGAAGCTTATATTCTTTTAGGTACCTAGGTGAAGTCAGTTACAACAATTTAACACAGGCATCACATTCTTGTTCGGATAAACATGCAAAAATGGTCTGTTTGTTAACTTCACTATATTGGGAAATTAAAAAAGTAGAATGCCAGTGAAAAGCAAGAGAAACTTACATTTTTGCTTCCTCCATGGCCTCTTCAAAACGAGGTTGCTTGCACTTCAGGGGAGATCGTGAGAGAAGCCCTTTAAGAAATAAGACCGCTTGTTTGACTTGTATTCTATAAAACCAAAAGAAAAATAGTCAATTTCCACTTCGAAATTATGATGTGTTTGTGTAACATTAATTTCAACAATTCGATAGCATAACAAAAATCTCTAAAACGATTTACTAACCTAGCGAAATCATGGGTGCCGAAAAACTGTACGAGGACTGATCTTCCTCCAGATGCCTTGTTGTTTAGACCTTTCCGCTTTACTATAACAGACTCATCCACAATAATTGCTGGCCACATAGCATGACCTGTCCAGAAAAGTTAACACACACAGCAGTATGGTTCTCAGTATGGTTACTAAGTACCACAAATTCTAAAGCAATTAGGTCTTAAAGAGAAAGATGGTGACAAATATGCGTCCTAACAGCATCATGTTTCTTACACCATAACGGGAGGCTATATGCCTAAATATTTTCTACAAAAAAAGTAAGAAAATACATGTACAAGAATACAGAAATTGGTATGGTTCAAAGCATTTACCAGTTAGTTTCGCCCATATGATGTCTTTAGGCTCAAAATCTTGGCACTCCTCAAACGAAGCAGCCAATATAACCAGTTCATCATAATCTTGACCATCAACGGCCACATCGTTGGTACCAAACTTCATGTTTAGCAACTCCATCTCGTCACGAGAAATTAAAAATTTGATCTTTTCACGACGAAGAGCTAATTCCTCGCCATCTCCATCTCCATATTTAACCTGTAGCATATTATAGGGGTGAAAAAGACAAGCATTTAGACATTCCATCAGTCACCAAAAATAATGACATGAGCCAGATACAATAGACAGAAATAACTTACAATGTGATGCTTTGTCTCTACATTATATCCAATGATAGAACCAGGATACCAAACAGCATCCAATGGCCAAAAAACCTAGAGATTAGACAACAATCAAACTGTTAACAGGTCCCTTTCATTAAGATAGAATGGAATAGCTAAAGCACATAACTTAATAGCTCAACACTTGCCTTGCATTGTAGCCCAATGAAAGTTGTAGGATCAACACCATCATAACTCAACCTGCCATACCAAAACTCGCCAGTCATATAACATCAAACTAACTAATAGTGTACCAATAAGCACTAAAATGTCTACATTGCCGAAGACGCCACTATAATTAGAAGCGTATAGATTTGAAACAATTGTTTTTATCTCGGAGATTAGACAGTTCCTAACCTGACCCATTTCTTAGCAGTGGCAGACGCTGTGAGAACCTTCTCCTGATTCTTGACAAAACTCTTCTTCCTCCGGGAAGATCCATTTTGTTTACTTCCGCTACACACAGCTTTGATTCGACATCCCCTTAACCCCGGAGTATCAGAGATACTTAAAGTAGTAGAATCCACGCCCAAATTCATAAGCTCGCCATTACCAACCCTCCTCCTCTTCGGCTTCGGCTTCTTCTTCTTCTCCTTCTCCACCTCCTCATCATCATCATCATCAAGCTCCGTAGTTTCAGTTTTCACAATCCCACCCTTTCTCTCCACTCCCTCATTCTGAGATATTGCTAACTCGACGAAAGACTCACGCCGCTTCCTGCTCCTCCTCTTACGACGACAATAAACGTGAACAATATCAGGTCGGCGATGAGAGCGCAACTCAAAACCATCCGCATGACTGAATTGCTGCTTATGGGGATTGATTCTGTTATGTGATGATGAAGCAGTAGGGGCGCTAATACGACACAATGAAGACGAAGAAGAGGAAACGGAGTAGACGCTCTCAAGAGAGGCGTAACGAACAGGAAGATCAGATTCAGCGTGGTGGTGGTCGTCGTTGAGTTCGATTTTGATTTGCGTATCTTCTTCTTCTTCTTCCTCCAAAGGTTTTGAGATACACGACATTGAGATCATTCGGAGGAAAAGAGTAAACAAAAACTGGTGGGTAAGGTTCTCGCCTCTCTCCGCCAATTGAAATTGAAAATAGTTAGGGTTTGAGGGATCTCGAGAATTAGGGTTTAAGCGAAAGAGGGATGCTATTGTAAGGGGGGAGAGAAGAAGGAACTTTTCCCCCACGAATTATCCGTTTTCCCGCCGGCGAAAAATTTAACAGTTTCTTTCTTCTTCTTTCCAGATCTGCTCCTCTCTCTCCCTCACTTCACTTCACTTCTTTTATAACATACCTCTCTGCAAACACGTACATATAGATGACGGGGGCAACAACTTAGAAANACGTACTACCGTTTTTTTTTTTTTTTTTTTTTTTTTGACAATAACACCGTTTTTCTATTTAAAAGTCTCTTTTATCTGTCTTTGTGTGTCTTTGACTTTTGGTCTTTATTTATTCCATGTACAACAGAACACATCAACACAAAGGTGAAATACAAAGCCGGCTTATGTTTATTCGTATTTTGTACAGTATAACCACCGCGGGGATATACAAACTTGTCTCCATTTAGATACAGAAGTTGTGATGGAATATTTGTACATACACATTACATTTTATATACGTTTGGTGGGCTCGAGACTACATGTATATGCATCAAAAGTGTAGTTTTCTTAGATTCATGAGCTAAATTATTAAAAAAAAAAAGAATGATTTTGTATATATTAAAAAAAATTGATTTTCTTCTTCTCCTTGTTTTTCAATTTCAAGAGTTTTGACTTTGAGTTCTCATGTTTGAAGCAATTTCTGCTTATGGAGATGGAGTTACATCTGCAGCTGGATGCTGTTCAGTCCCATAGTTCCACAAGTCCCTCAGTTCTTTCCTCACCAACCCTAGAATGACCGTGATTCCTACAAACCGCACTACATTTGTTAGAAACCTTGCATATATATATATATATGGTCGGGTTTTAAACAATGACATCAAAATTGAGAGTTTTTTTCTTGAGATGAACGATATACCAAGCGTGCAAGGGACAAGATAGAGCAATGCAGGTTGACCATGTCCGTTCATAACATACAATCCCAAGTATGTTAAGAATAGCCCAAGTCCGTAGCCAAACATCAACCATGGGAAAAATCCATTTGAGACTCTTTTGTTATTTTCCTTGTCATATCTGAGAGACAAACCAAATTGAAATGGCGCACACTGTCTAAGGATAGTGTTTTAATTGTGAACCAGGATCACTGTTAAGCCAATGCACGAGAGCGTTACCTGAATATAAAGCATATGAGAAGTCCCGGGAAAAGAATGTCTCCAAAACCGATCATGTTGTAACCACCCCATGGATCAGAAAGCCGTGGTACTCTTAAAAGCATGGGAATAGATTCTCCAGTGTCTTTGCTCCCACGTGCAACCTATGCCATTGATTAACAAACATGATCATCTAGTATCCAACTTGTACGTGGTTGAGGTTAACCTATCATCGACCTTCTTCGCTCTCACTAAGTGCAAACATTCTATACTGAGATGAAACTACAACAAGTGGAAATCAAACTCAATCTTTGGGTGTTTCGAGCAACTATCCCATACAACTCATGCTCGGGAGTTAAAAAGAACAGCACACATTCTCTGGTTTGATGAGGCGCAATTTTCTAAATCATATGAAATGATGGATTTTTGAACAAAGAACATTAGATAATCTTATCCTTGCAGAAACAGAACTAAGTATTAAGCTGTGAGACACACTTTGGTAAATGGAGGAAGATATCGAAAACTCACCGCAATCATAACACTTTGCTTGAAGATTAGAGGTGATATGAATACCCAAAAGATGTCATAGAAAAACGCACAACAGAGAAGAATGGTAGCAACCTAAAACGTGAGACACACATTAGAACACATACAAAGAAATCACAAAGAAAACACATACAGTGATACAGAAAAGTTACCCTGATATTAGGTAGCCGAGCCACTTGCAAAACATTTATCATCATGCAAATACCCTGTCACGTGAACCAAAAGCATGTTAAAGTAATTGCTACAACTTAGTTGTCAACCGATAAATGTCTGAGACAAAACAGAACCTTGAGTTGGATTTGAACAAGAAGTGAAAGAAAATGTTGAGTACGTCAAGCCAATAATTTTGTTTAGACAGACAGGCAAATCGAATAATAACCAAGGTACATAGGGATAATTTGGCTTTAGACAACTGTAAAATGACCAGGCTAAAAAAGACTTACAAAAATATCTTGGCCTGCCCATGCGTAGGAAGTTTTGCGCTTTATTAACCAGACGACAGCAACCACCAAGCAGAATAACAGAACCACGAGTGAGAGAATTGAGGTATTCCCAATCAGAGGGAATTTTACACTCTTCTGGCCGCATTTATTGCATCTCCTGCAGAAATAAAAACATGAATAAAGAGAAAGCATCGCATGATGTCATGATGGTTTTAACTAGCATGAATAGAGCGCTTTCTGGTTTAACAACTTAATTGGGGTTCTGAGAGTACCTTTTTATGAGTGTAGTGATAATATTATGCATTCCCTGAGACAGAACAGATATTAATAATTAGGATATTGACATAACAATACTATTCGATCATAAATTTAGCTATTGAGCCATAAAACTAAGGATATGCTCAAGAGTAGCCAACATTACCTGCATACCACCAATGCAGAAAAATATGGTCAGGATCAAGATGAACCACGCTGACATGAAGAAGAAGAGCAAAATGAGGAACGTGGACGCTGATATGACAAAGATAACAGCACCTGTAGCACTGATATCAAGAGTTTCATCTTCAGCAGCTTTGGTAGCATCATCATTTGAAGATTTCTGCCAAAAAGATTCAGATGATATGAAAAGAACAAGAATTAGTGTGTATAAGTAAATGTTGTAAGTAATTTCTAACAAAAATATTGTTTGATGATTTCAACTATGCCAAGATATTAAAGTGAAGTTTAGTTTCGGTAGAATCCCAAAATGCGAAGTATAATAAACCTTGGGTGATAATTCATCGTATTGCTCCTCATTCTTCTTAGGACTGGTGACATGTGACCAAATAGAAGCAATGAAAACTGTTCCAACAGACATTAGCCAGAGGAAGACCACTGCATAATCCAAAATCGGGCTCTTTGGAGAATACAATAAAAGCTCCACTGCATCAAAAAACACAGAGGAAGCCACATAGCAATCAAAAGAACAGAAACAAACAAAAACAGATAGACTATCACTGAAATTGTTAGAAATGAAATGAGGATCATACATACTAGTGTCACAAATAGAAAAAGGGTTAGTACTTACCTTTCTTATTTTGCGTAATGGATTTCCTGAGTGCATCTCCAGATGAAGTTGTAATCATCAAAACAGGTATAGAAACATTCAATGAGGTAGCATTCTCATCACAAACCATCTCATCCAGCACTAAAAAAAAGAAAAAGCAAAGATAGCAGAAACAGAAATCAGAGTCTCATCAAAACAAGAACCCCAAAGCAAGAAATAGCAACAACGTTAGAAAATGTTAACCTTCTTTATCGTTAATCAACACCAACGCTGCAGCTCCTCCTGCTTGTGCAACTTCAGCCTTAGCTGAGAAAGTACATTCGCCACGCACAGATAACGCAATAGTACCAGATAGCTGCAAAACAAAAAAAGAGAAACTACATTAACATTAAGTAACAGCATTATGAACTATTTGTATTTGAGATTTCTCTCTAGCTTATTAAATTCTAAACAAAAGTTTTGATTTTTGAAAGCAAAGACTGTAGAATGGTGTATTTATAAAATGAAGAGGTTAAAGGGAAGACCTTGGAGGTTAAATTGGAGCAACTGGTCAAAGGAGTGGTGAGAGCAACCGGAAGTTTAACAGCTATGTCTTTATCAGAGGGAAGCAGTGCCCCAAACTGAGCAGTCATGGCCGTAAAAGTCTCGCCGCTTTCTCCGTTAACCCAATTCTCGACTTTGACCTACAAATTTCAAAATAATCCGGTATTTGCATGAGTAATACGACTGTACCATCGATCTCGTCCTATAGGTTATTGATTTCAATTAAGGGTTTAACCTAACTTTTTAAAAAATTTATAATATCAGAGCCTAAAAACAAAACCTGCGTTTGCAAAATTTGATCTGTTTCGTTGGACAAAAGGCAAAAAGAAACCAAAACTGGAGAAAATAACGATTCCGGTTTATTGATGAACAATGTACCGGAAATTTCAGCGTGAAATTATATAATAAGGAACTGGAATTGGGAAAATTGTGTTACCATTTGAAAATCATTGGTACAACCAGGAATCTTCGGAGCGGTACCACCACCTTTCGTGTCAGCACACACGCACAACAGACCTATTAGATAGAGGGTCACCGCCGCCGCGAGAAGACGGCAGCCAAACGGAGGTAATGACATCGCCGCCGTGAGAAACAGAGAGAAAGAGAGCGAAGAAACAAAAAAAAACTGAAGAAGAATTGTAGAAGAAAAGAAAAAAAGGAAAGAAATTATTCTCCGTTCATCTTCGTTATTACACAACCAGAGAAAACTCCATCAAAAGCCATCTTTTCCTTTTTAGAAATTTTCCTTTTTCCCTCGCTTTTCCCATATATTGACAAAATTAGTTTATTTAAAATAGGCAAGTTATTACTACAAAGATAAAATAAAAAAATACTAGTGATGATTTCACTATTTTGCCAAAATTTTATAAAAGGAGAAGGCAAAAATAAATTACAATTCATGGATTTTCTTTTTTCTTTCTACAAGACAAAGAAAAATTTAAAATATAAAACATATTACAGAGACAAATTCAGGGAAAAATAAAAATAAATAAATACACAGATTAAACAAAAAAAGAGGTAAACGAAGCGAAACAAAAAAAAAAAGAGGTACAAGCACATTTGTGTGAGACCCAGCAATCTCTGACTGCTCTCTACTCTACTCTACCCTTGATAAAAAAAAATGGTTTGACCTAGGAGGATCGGAGGAGCTGTAAAGTTTATGTATGTCTTACGCCTCCTGTTGTTGTATCCTTGATAACAAGAAAGAGGAAGGAATCCAAACACTTGAAGATAGATAGACAAACTTCTCGGACAGATGGGGACGGAGTTGAAGAAGAGTTGCACTTTGAAGATAGACAACTTCTCGGACAGGAAAAAGGTTATGAAGTCGAAGCCCTTCTCATGCGGCGGCTGCGAATGGTAAATGGACAAGAAGACTCTTTTATCTCCAGCGTCTCTTTCTTTCTTACCCGGAATTGTCTAAAAGAGAGGTTTTGCATGTCTTTAGGTATGGTATTGTTGATACCCAGGGATGCCCTGCCCTTGGTTATGATAATGACTAGGGCCGGCCCTCAGGACAGGCGGGCTAAGCCCATGCTTAGGGCCTCCAATTTTTTTTTCTTTCTATAAAGTCTCATATAGCCATATTTTGCTGTATATATGTAATGGGTAATGTGTTTTATACTTTTATTGTATATAAGTAAAGCATAAAAGAGGCCACATTTTTTACTCTTTTTTATATATATTAATATCATATATATATTCTTTTCTAATTGTTTTTAAAATATCACAAAATTCTAATTCCTTAACCTAAACAAAAAAGAAAAAAATATGATTAGTTTTATTATAAAACATTGTTTATTAAAATACCTAAACAACTGTCGTATCTAAAATTTTTCTTTCAAAACAATCACCACCTCAAGTTGTCTAAGGCATTATTGTGTACTTTTCATCAATTAATTAGTTTTTGTAAGTTTTTTTTTTTTGATTTAGTTTGAAAGATTTAGTTTTTTTTGTCAACTAATTTTTTTTTTAATAAAAAGGCCACATTTTTTTCTTTGCTTTGGACCACATATTTTGTTGGACCCGTCCTGATAATGACTTGTCTCTGTTTCTGTGCGTACTTAATCCTGAATCATTGAGACTTGGATGGAAAAGGAGAGTTAGATTTTTCTTCCTTCTTTTGAATCATTCCGGCAAAGAGCTCCGCATATCAAAATGTAATGAATTTTTTTTTTCTTTTTTTTTAATAACTTTTATATTTATCTGGTCCCATTGATTGATAAACAAGAAAAAGTCACAAGTTTGATATATATTATGAACAGACGACGGGAGATCCCGTTTGTTCTGCGCTGAGGCCATAGAATGGGGTATCGAGGGTCTGTTGCCTCTTACCGAGCTTCAAGACCTTGAGAACAACATACTAACCATTCAAGTCTTCGTTGGAGTAGACGAAATTGTTCATCAAGGACAGTCAACTGAGAAGGATCTATCAGAATTCCAAGGTGTCCGGATCCTTGCTTCTCAAGTAAGTTTTGGAGCCTCCTACTAGATAGCTCTTCTTTCCGAATCTGGTTAAACCTAATCCAATCTTTTGGCAGGGTCTTTCAGCGATCCGGCTTATGAGGCAGCACCCAGGATTTTGTTTAGATTTCGCTCCAAAGTACCCGGAGCTGAGGGCAGTATACTACACTCTCTTGTTCTCCCTCATCTAGACACTGAGCAAGTCTCCACAGAGCTTGTCTCTGGCTGAACTAACCAATGCTCAATCCCAATTGACCGAGCTGACGAAGGCAGGCTTCAAGCTCGACTTCTTGGAGTCAAAGCTCGAGGACCTTTCCTTGGAGAGGAAGAAAGCAGTTGTCCAACTCGAGGAACGGGTCAAGAATGTGGAACTGACTTTGGAGAAGATCAAATACGCGGCTGCTGCTAGAGTTTCTTCGTTTGGGTTCTTAGACTTCCTCGTAAAGAGATTCTTTCTCTCTTGCTTCTCAATCTGAAAGTGTGTAAGCTTAGACATGATCATCACATGTCATTACTAAAGCGCATAGATGACGATTATCTGTTGTCACTTGATTTCCCTAGCCGTTGATTTCGGTAGGTACGTGTAAACTAGTGGATGATCTTAGGTACTTGCTCTTTTTATATTGCAAAAGGCATTGTGTGTTTGACTTTGATTGCAAACAAAATACTCAATTATCGCTCTTTTTCACCACCATCAGAGTGGAGCATCCAATTTCAAATCCGATTTCTACACCTGCAGCATTTGAAACATTTAACAGAGTAGTGGGACAAGGTATTCTAGACTCTAGTGTATGTGTGTCATTGGAAACCAGACCAAAGTCTTTAAAACTAAGTAACTAACAACCCACCCCATAGTACTGTACTACTGTAGCTTCTCGGTTCCTGTGAGTGCATCATCATCATCTAGCCACTTAGAGCATCAGACCTTATAAAAATACTAGTGATGATTTCACTATTTTGCCAAAATTTTATAAAAGGAGGAGGCAAAAAAAAAAAATACAATTCATGGATTTTTTTTTTCTTTCTACAAGACAGAAAAAAATAAAATATATAAAGCATATTACATTAGACAAATTCAGGGAAAAATAGAATAAATAGGTTGTTTTTGGATTTTTTATTTATTTATTTGGTTTTAAGTGGAAGAACAACAGGAGAAACCAGAGGTGTGTTTGGAGGCAGTAGTAGTGTTATCATCCTTAACCAGACTTACCCGATTCACGGTGAGTTCATCTTTATAAGTATCTGAGTTTAGCAGCTTACGGCTCACGTTGTTGTAGATATCAAGTATCACCATCTCAAAGGCTGTTTTCACATTGGTTGAATCAAGTGCCGATGTTTCCACAAAGAAGAGTCCTTGCGCTTCTGCTAGTGCTTTCCCTTCCTCCACGCTCACTGCTCTTATGTTTTCCAAGTCACACTTGTTTCCCACCAGCATTCTCGCCACCGTTGTATCCGAATGGACTGATTGAGAACAGAGCAAATCAATTGTTTTTAGAACTCAGAACAGGACTGAGCCACTGCTCTTATTGTTTTACATAGAAACAAGGACGTCTATATGAATCTACATATTGGTTGGTTTATCAACAATGATCGCATTCAGCTATAATCATGAGAATGAAGAGCATAGAAGACGCATCCTCCTCTGTTTCTAAAGCCAATAGCATCTTTTACGAAAGCAATGCTCTGTTATGTTCTAGTAGAATCATGAGTAAACTTGTATCTATCTACATTGCAAGAACTACGCATCTATATAGAGTCTGAGCAATATACAGAGCAAGCATCCTGAGACTTATTATATACATATGAACCCATAAATTTACTATTTTCAGATAATGAGAAGACTTCTAATAGATTTTGAAGCCTCAAAAAATAGCAAACTTGGTTTCAAATTCTCAATTCTAGTCAAGACCTACGACCTAATTGAGCATGACGAGTCTCCCCATTACTCTCTGAATCCCATATTCAAAAATCAAATCCTATACATCATATGAATCAAAAGCGAGAGTCTTACTCGTAAGCTCATCGAGCCAACGTCCGACGCTCTCGAAAGTAGTGCGGCGAGTGATGTCGTAAACGACGAGTGCACCGACGGCGCCACGGTAATAAGCGGAGGTGACGGCACGGAACCGCTCCTGGCCAGCAGTGTCCCAAATCTGAGCTTTTACCTCTTTACCTTCAATCTCCATGCTCTGCGTCTGAAACTCAACGCCGATCGTGGCCTTGGAATGCGCACTGAACTCGTTCCGAGCGTAACGAGACAGAAGATTCGATTTGCCGACGGCAGAGTCACCAATCACCACAATCTTGAAGAGGTATTCCTCTCTTCCTTCGTCATCCGAAGACATCGTTTCCCCCCTCTCTGTTTCTTCTGGAGAGAGAGAGAAGTTGAACTGGTTTTAGAGAGAGAGAGAGGAGATGGAGGACGGTGCAACAAGCTGGCAAGAGGACATACTGCGCATTAAGTGCCCTCCTCTTAATATCGCCGCTCCTTTTTATTTTTATTTTTTTTGGCTTTTTTTATAAAGAATTAATACACACCACGTTGTAGGACTTCTTGAATGGTAACGTAAGAGAGGGAGATAAGTATCTTTGATCGTTTCTGGAGAGAGCATCTTATCAACGTTGATTGGTCAATCAAAGAAGGTTTGTCTTCTGCCGTAGTCTTTCATTCTTATAAATAAATATATATATATATATATATATATATATATATATATTTTTTCCTTTGTAGGTGTGTGCTTGACATGCATTGATTCCTTTTGCAGGTTGGTGGTGGTGCTGATCTTGTGGTGACTGCTTCATCGGACAAGTTAAGTCACGATTATGCGTACAAGATCCTATGGTTTTTAATTGTTATATCTACTACTTGTACATCATCTATGTAGGAGTTTTGAGTATTGCATGATTCTATTGCATAGTACTAGCCACTAGGAGATTTACTTGTCACTTAACAGCCGCAGATCAGTTGACTTACATGACGGATTGATCAGTTGACTTCCTCTATCTGGAAGTTGATTATCTCGGTTAATTGGTTCATGCATTGGTTAGTGTTAATCTATGGAAGCATAGATAGGATTAGCATTGTTAAGGGGTGGTTTTCATGATTTGAGGTTGTTCTGTTAACTAGTTTAGACATTGGCTAATGCTACTAATTTGTTGAATCATTATTTGGTGTTCCATGACACTTTTGTTAATGCTTGATCAGTGTGAAATAATTCTACAGGTTGTGTCTTTCTCTAAAGAATATAAAGTTTGTTAAAACAACCTCTAAATTCCAAAAGGCACAATTGTCTTCAAATAGCATTGGTTATGGGCCGGTTAAGCTTATTAGGCATGAAAATATTTATATAAAAGTTTGGGGGATCAGTTTCAGTGAATATGTTTGTAGCGTAGTGGTCAAGGCATGCAGCAAATGCTTCAGTAGGTTTCTCTTGGTGTAGTGGTTGGTTCGATCCACTGTTATGGCAATAATACTATCATGGCCTCACTCTGACTAAGTTAATTGAGACAAGTTTTAAGCATTGTGATCACAACAATAACAAGACAACATCAAAGTCTTCATTAAAAAGATTATATAAGTTAATTTAGCGGATGAAGGCTTTAAGCCAAGATACGATGACTTTAATAAAGCTATAGGAGTAGACTGACAGCAGAAGCAACAACTATAGAAGCAACGGCGGAAAGCTTAGAGGCGTCGAATAGCATCAAAATCCTAATAAGCCAGTGAATGCCGTCCGAAGACTTAGGTTATTTGGAGAGGTTGTTGATAGTGATTTCGAAAAATCGCTTAGTTTGTATAAAAATATTGAATTTCTTTATTATAAAAATAAGTATGGATAACAAAAATTAAAATATATAATATTTTCTTCATTTTGTTTTAGAAAATAGTTTTTGATAACATAACAAAGAAATTGAGTTCTTTATTTATTGAAAAACTTACAAAAGAAATTGAAATAATTTTTAAAAATAACAATTTGTGTACACGATTTGCCAAAGAGTTAACTACTCTCTCTCTATCTTTCTCATGTCAAAAATTATTATTGGTATAAATCCAAACATTTGGTGTAAAGTAATTTTGGCATCAAAATATTAGAAAAGAAATTCGAAAAAACTATAATAATATGTAATAGCTATATTGAATTTTGGAAATAGTACCTGGGAAAGCATAAAATATACTATATGAAAATTAGCATTATTACATTAGAAATGATCAATACTTTTAGTTTGTTTAGAGTGTTATTGGATTTTACTTTAGAATGCATTTTTGAAGTAAATAATTGAAATATTCTAAACGATTGTTAGAGAGATTTCTATAATTTTGTTGATTATTTTTTCTATAAATTTTTAAAGGACCTCAAATAATCTTTATATTTTGATGATACTTTTTAGGGGAAAAAAGCAGAAATTTTTTTTTGGAAGAAAAAAAATCATTTAATTATTGTTGATCTAAAAATACATCATATTTTAATTTTGTTGGTAAATTGAAATTCGAATCCGCAATCCACGGGACGTTACAAGTCGTTAATGGAGTTAAATTTTAATATTACTATATATATATATATATTCAATACGAAAAGAATTCCATGATAATTGTCGTGGTGAGGTGGTAAAAACGCCCTTTGTCATATCTCATACCACACGCACTGTGGGTTCGAGACCGGGGGCTTCCGGGGCTGTTTCTTTTTTATTTTCCATTTTGAGGTGACTCGGTTTTCTGTCAACCGTACCGAACCGGATTGCAGAAACCAAAACCCTAATTTTCTATTCTTTTCTTTTTCACCGGGGAGATAAGCTAGTGTATAGTGTTGAATCTTAAGTTTAGGGTATTGAATGAAGAGAGAAAGCCGAACAATGAAATTAGATCTGGGTTAGTTTTGATTTCGTTTAGGGTTTCTCTATCTTCTTCTTCTCTCTCTTTTATCTTCTTGGCCACATCCCCCTTTTATCCGAGAAGGATCTATCGAATCTTCGTTTGTCGAATTACCTATCATGGCTATCGTTGCTCCTGCTGATCATATGCTTTTGTTTATTCATATTCAGTTATTCTTCAGATTGATTCGATATTCCGTAGATTTCGTTCAGTGAATCAAAGAATTAAGAAACCTAACAGAGGAGCAAATCTTTATTGGTTAAATATATTTATTGGTTAAAGTAAACATGGAATTAGTCACACAACTCAAATCTTTTGTCTCGGATTTTACTTTATGACAACACCATGTCACCAACAACAAAAAAACAGAGGATTAGAAAACCAAAAAAGCGAATTGCGTTTTACTTGTAACTCAAAATGATTTTGGAATTCATAGCAAAGTTCTTATAAATCAAGCAACATCATTAGGACAACACTTGGAAAAAAAGAAAAAAAAGAAAGACATAGTAATAAACAATTGTCAATGTTGTATCTTATAACGATAACGAATGAGAACTTTATAAGAGAATTAGGCATTAAATAATCTATTTATTTACATCTTCACTAATTCTCTTATATTATCAAACCACATATGATAATTAAATATCGGAACAACAAAAATAAAATTAGCTAGGATAATCCCTACCGTTAGGGTTGCAGCTAGCTTTGTCCCTCACTGCATCCGCACGTGCAATTCTCTTGATCCTTTTTCAAGTTCTGTGTTTGTAGATGAATATGTGTAAGTATAAATATAAACAGATGAATTAGAGAGAACTCTGAAAAGGGATTCAGCTGAACTAAACAGAAAAAGAAAAGAGAAGAAAGATAATTGATAGTTTTGTAGAGAACCTGAAGTTGATGTTGAAGGCCTTTGATGTGTTGTACAGCTAAATCCAGCATGTCTGAATAGCTTGTTTGCTAAGAAAATCAATAACAAGCAAATATATCGTATAAGTTAATAAACACTTTTACAAAATAATGTTACTATATATATACTAAACTTGATATGATTTTCAAAGTAACCTTATCCATGTTGGGGACAAGATCTTGTAGCTTCTTTAGTTTCCCGCTTATTCTCGTTCTCCTCTCCTATATGAATCATCAGTATATATATATATATAAATACATATTGACATATTGTACATGTTAAGTTAGCGACGAATTTGCTGCTAAATAAAGAAAGATGTGTGATTTCACTGACCCGCTCGGCGATGCTTCTTGGATGGGTGGCGCAACCGCGCTTGGCCCGGATTTTGCAGGGTACAGAATCTTCTGGAAGCTGCATGAAGTTATCCATGTAGTTCATTGAAGTGTCTGAAGGAAGACTATACTGCAAAACCAATGATAGAAAGATTCAGCAAGTGTTTGCCACTTTGAGCACACCAACAAATATATACGACAAAAAATTCAAACCCACATGGAAGGAAACAAACAAAATGTACCTGTGAAAAGAGACCTGAGTCCATGTCCTTGGACCGTTTATTAGGTCGGGTGACGGTAAACCCTATTGAACCGGAACCGTCATCCCAAGAATCAGTAGCGGCGGCACCAAAGCTAGCCGCTGAAAACGAATGGCCAGAACCATCGTGGACAGGGGTCTCATTGACCTCGTTGATCCGAGCCAGAGAATCGTGACTCGTGAAGCTTAGTTGAGACTTCAGTCTCGAATGTCCTCGTCCCGCATTAGACGACCCTCCTTGCGGACTATATTCACTGGTTGGTTGATTCAATGCGAAATCTGATTCACAAAGTCAACTATATAGTTTAATGACATTGCATCATACGAAAATTTCATTCACATTCACATCAAACAAATTCATAAATATCGGTTTAGGTCAGTGCCGGTTCAGACCGATGACACCGTAACTTGGAAGTCACATCCAGGCTTGGTGGAAGATATTATAATTAAGAGATAACAACAACGAAGCAAAGGGCACGAATCATCTCAGGACCAACGAAAGAAACACAAAATAAAAGGGTACAGATCCACCAACTAGATCTATCGCTTTTCCATTTAAATACCCAAGAACCAATGAAGTTTCGCCACGTCAGCAGAAATACTATTGGTTAGTAACTAAAAAAATCCAATCCTCTTTGTTAGTATAAAACTGCAACTTGGTTTTTTTGGGAATCCTCGTCGAAGATATTTAAAATACTAATATCCGAAAGGGTAACCGAGGCACAATTTTTTTGCTGTATTTTTTTAAAGCACGTGGTCCGGATCAAAGGGCGTTTTAGTCATTTTAAAAATACGATGATCACGTCCTGCACAGTTACCAACCAACGAAGCTAAAAAAAAAAAACTAGCAACGACCCTAAAGAACACAATGTCAAGTCAACTTATTTATTATATATGGACTTGGTATATCGTATAATACAGTCTGTTATAGTGAGATACCCAAAATACCCTCAGCAGATAGCCTCCTAGTTAGATTTCATTACATTTCACCTAAATGTAATAATAACAATAATGGATCTTTTGATTCAGCAGCCAAATGGATTGGATGATGTGATCATAACCCATACTATCTCATAACTACATTCCGATTTTGGCAAATCCTAAAGTCCTAGAGTTCAGTGTCTGTCTTTATATTTGGAATTAAAGTTTCTTGAAAAATAAAATAAAAAACAAAAAAAGTGAAAAAATCAAGAACTAACTGTTTTTATCAGCGGCGAGGTAGCTGAAGAAATCGGCGGGAGAGCTACGTTGTCTAGCGAGAGAGTAAGATCCTGATCCTCCACCGAGTTCGTTGCTCTTGTGCAGCGAGATCTCATGATTGAATCCACCACCAGCACCACCACCGTAGGATCTGTCGAGGAAGACATCTTTATTATTGTTATTATTATTATGTTTCTGTCCTTCGGATGATGAGTTGACTCCACAAGTAGTCGAATCGGATCTCAGCGAGGATGAGTCAGCTCCGGCGAAGAAATTACCGATGAAGTTATCAGAAGGCTGATTATAACCGGTGAAGTCACGAGCGTTTGACCCTCCTCCGATGACTTCGTCCACCACAGAGTTTAGAAACGATCCCGGTGCTGACCCGTATCGGATCAGTCCTCCTCCGCTTCCGCCGCCGGGAAGCGATGATCTCTGCGATGATGATGACGTGGATGAAGATGATTGGTACATGACTTCTATCGCCAAATGGAGAGAGAAGAGAGAGAAGAGAGAGAGAGATGCAAAGCAAAGCAAAGTTATTTGGTTTTTTTTGAAAAGAAAATAAAAAGATAGAGAGAGATGCCTTTTTCTTTTCTTTTCAAGTGATTGGCTCATTCGATGGATGTCACATGTGCGCCTCACGTGATCTCAGCCAATCAGACCTTTAAGTAAATTTTTTTTTAATTTTTGTATTATCGAGTACGGTGAGTCAGCTTAGTCACCTTTTGGGCTTTGGGCCACGATTGAAAAAGGCTTCTCTTTTTTAACTCGAACTCAGAGAGTTTCATAATCTGTAACAAAAATCAATAATAAAATAAAAGAATAATAAACACATACAGTAGTATATAAAACTTGCAGGAGAGATATTAAAGGATTCGATCTCACTCAAAATCAAATCCAGCGTTTTAATATGGTTAGTTAAGGACTAAAGAACATGTTACAGTTTTTACCAACTTTGATTAACAAAATACCATATATTAAAATTAAAAATGCAAAATTGAAGATTAACTTCAAACCATGCATAAAATCATTTAAAGTGACAATAATTACTCCTACTTTCAACCTCCAAAATTTCTACTTTAAAGCCACGTTTTCCTTCTTCGTAATCGTTATAACGAAGTGCTCACGAAGGTGGACATTTCTTCCCTCACACGACTCTCATTTTCGAAACAAATATCAAATATGTATGTATATCTATCCATAAAAGGAAAGAAGAATATTCAAATGTATAGATGATAATGATATATCTCCTCTTGTCTGTTAACAGTACCAAAAAAAAAAAAAAAAA
>NC_025698.1:2389042-2395397 GCF_000633955.1 Camelina sativa | reverse complement strand
AAAAAAAAAAAAAAAAAGTCGTAATTAAGATGCGTACGGACTCTCTTAATTACTTACAGCTTGATGATATCTGCATGCAAAATAAAATAAACGTTTTCCAAAAAGTGAAGTCCCTTTATATAAACACACAAACTGGCCGGATATGTATATCGATCTGACGCGCATGCAAGAATATCTACAACATTCTTCCAATTGTGTTTTCCAATCCAGCCCCACCCTTATTTGACAATTGACCCCATAGGCATGTGCATGATTCGTAATTCGTAAGAAGTTGAATGTTGAATTAATTTACTCTGCTTATATATATATGTGCATGTGATTTTTTATTATCCTTGACATATCTCTAGCTGAATGATGTTAACCAAACTTCCAAATGACTTTGTATAAAATTTGAAAGTAATTAATACTATATATAAGTTTTGAATTGTAAAATACTACAATATTGGATTCTTTTATTTCCGTTCTGTTGTTAATTTAAATGACTTTGTATAAAATTTGAAAGTAGTACTATATAAGCATGCAAAATATATTACAATGGAATATCACATATATGCAGTTCATTAATCAGACAACTATAAATTGTCCAAATCATAGACGAACGACTTCGATAAACAAAATCACGTCACTGCATACGACAAAACACGGATGGAGATACTCTTCTCTCTTCTCTTGATTCTTATTTATTTATTTTTATAATACGTCAAGTTTTTTTTTTTGTGTAAAATGAATGAAGTTTTTTCTTCAGTCAATTTACATTGTCTGACTTTATAAGAACATCTTCATATTACATTGTCTGACTTTATAAGAACATCTTCCCATCTTCAGGAATTTGCCAATCAGATCAAATTTTGGATTATACCAACAAATCAAACTTCAAGATTTCATTGCCTGATATGCTCCGTTTTCTTTCAAACCCGGTCTCTTTCATAAATCTTTCATTCTAATTACTTTGAACAAACACAATTCTTAGTTTTTATCATGTCCATGAAGAGTGTTTTGTGTTTTTTCTCAAATTGGAAATTAGCGGCATAACTTCCTTCGAATACTCGATTTGTTCACATTAGCATATTTCATTATTTCTCTAGTAAATAACATTTTCATAATTTAAAGAGCTGTACTATATATAGCATATTACTTTAACCAGGATATATATATATATATATATATATATTATATTTCTAAATAAGCTTGCAATTAAAAATAAGAGATATAGATCCTCCGTCCTCGCATAACACGAGAGAAAGACACTTGACATATACAAAATGGAAAAATATAGATAGAGATTGTAGTTACATATGTACATGTATATAAGACCCATTGCTGTCATTCTTTGATTATTTGGAAAAAAACGGAACATTACATTATATCTTGCAACGATGTTGAAACGTTGACAAATGATTTCTTCTTGGCCATTTTTATCTTACAACGATGTTGAAGTTTTGAAAAATGGCTTTGTCTTTGGCCATTATAATTTAGTTTCTCTCGTCACTTTCACTATAAAAATATAAATAGCCATATATATATGGATAAGAAATAGAATAGAGACATACACACCACGCTGGTATATATGTACACGCCAGATTGGGATGTCCCTTGCTTCATTCATAATCTTGAGTTTTGACGGTTTTTGTACTTCAAATGTTGAGAACTATATAAACTATAGAAAAGTATTATATTGTGAACTCATATATAATAATAATAACAAATAAAGAAATTGTAGTAGTTGGTTGCAAGAGCAACAGTATCCAGTATACAAGACACGCAATGAAATATTTTTGTGTTTAAATTAATACAAATTTATTATTTTTATTCACTTGTTTCTTTTCTAAGAAAAATATTTACTGTGAATTTAAAGAAAACAACAAAAACACTAAAATGTAAAATGTGAATTGATTATATGTCTTATCATTTAGAAGGTAGAAACGTATAGAGGGTCTAGTCTGTATTAGTCAATATAATTAGAGTGATAACGCAAAGAACATATCATAAGTACAAAAAGGACATACAAAAGAAAATGAAAACTTTTGTTCACAATTGACATAGCTGATAGATCTGATACAAGAATTAATCTTAGCTCTGGAAAATAGAAACGATCTATGCTTTTTCGTAAAGTGCTTCGTGTAATGATGATATTCACATACCAAAAAAAAAATTTGATCTGGCACAAACCATCTTAAATGCATATACAACAACATGTACCTGCTACGTAAAAGATAGGGTTACAATTATTTGTCCTATCTTAAAAAAAGACCCAATTTTTTTAGCTTGGATCAATCTATAAACCTAAAATATACTATAATACAACATCTGATTGGATACAGAACACAGTAAATATGCCGCATTAGTCGCTGCGTTTCTTAGCTGCAACGCTCGACGTCGTCCCATACCGGACATCATCTCACTTGTTCTATTCAAAAACTCGCCGCCAAAATTGTCTTTGTTAACCGCCGAGTTGGAGCATCTTGGACGGTTTACTAAATTGATATAAGTCTCGAGGTCATGGACACAAGAAATGTTTTGTACGTCGAAGAAATCGAGTGTGAGTTCGACTCCCACGTGAGTGTAGCAAGAACAGCTCCATGGAAGCTCGTAAACACCACCTAAAGATCTGAAATTCTCATTGAACAAGAAACCAGGAAGTTTCGTGATCGGATCGTTTACATTTGTGATCCTCAAGACTTTAACTCCTAGCTCCTCACACCGTTTCTTGAACTCCAAGTTACCAACCCTAGGACCCGCAAACGAAAACACGGTCACCGGAACAGCTTTTTCGCCTCTTTGCTGGTTCATACCGAGTTCCGCTATGTCATAAGCTAGAAGGTGAGCTAGAGAACTTCCCATACTATGTCCCGCAAGCGTGATGCTCAGTTCCTCGCCTTTGTGCTTGTTCATAAGCCTCGAGATCTCGGAGAGAAGTTGCTCACGGCAGCTTTCTAGCCCAAATTTGCTCTCCCTCTCACCGGATGTGTATAAACTCAAGAACCCGGACTCGACCTTGACCTCAGGACGAGGGTTATGAGGATCAAGCCTAGCCGGAGTCAAAGAGCTCATTAGATTAGCTAACCACTCAGGGTTGGTCACAGTGCCACGAAATGTCACCACAATATCCCTCCGCCCCAAACGTTTAACTGAATCATCAGAAGAAACTGCTACATAACCGATCCAACGTGCCCGTTCAGGCTCGTTCTTGATAGGGTTGAGGTTGATGTCTGGTGTGGCGTAGATATACTTGGTGACTTGGTAGCCATCAGGGTCATGGATTCCGGATTCTTTAAGCAAGTTCTTTTTGCCATACTTGCAGTTTAAGTAACGTTTGGAGTTAGGGTTTAGATCAAACCCTTTGTAAGAAGCGGAGAGTAAGTTCCCGTACCGAGTAATCTCTTGTTGGAGAATAGGGCTCAAAGGATCAATGAGATTTTCCCAGTTATTGCTTCCTTGTATCTCTCTCCAAACCCGAGACAACGGTAGAGTTGCAGCAGGTGTTCGAGAAGGAGGAGCGACCTGAGAAGAAGAAGAGAAAGAAGGAGGGGCGAGCGGAGAAGATGGAATCGGAGGGGACATTATAGAAGAAGAGACTACGAGTCTTTTAGCGGTGTTCTTGGAGGGGGAGAAATGGCCAAGATTGTGTTTCTGTTGAGGAGTTTTGTCTCTAATTAAAGATGGAGAATAGATAGGGTTTTGAGTGAAGGCTTTGGCCGCCATTGATGGACGGCAGTGTCAAGAGAGGGAGAGAAGCAAAGAGATATAGAGCAGTTGGTTGAAGTATAAAGAGAGACAATGAGTGAGAGGCTTATTTATAGAGTGAAATGTGAATGGAGATGGAGGAGAGAGATAAAGCAACAGATATCTGTTCGGCGAGTATTGACTGAGGCATTAAATATTCAAAAAAGTTATCGTTGGTACAAATTTTAATAATAATATTCATTTGTTAGGAGACAAGTATTAATTTTTAATGTGGTCGGTTCTAATTATTAATTATTTTTTGTACTAATCTTATAATTTCTGTTCACGCCTCATGCTTCTCGTCTATATACTACTTTACTATACTCGGTAACGCAGGACAAAAAGAGGAGAATACAATAAAATTTAACTAAGGTATTCGATTAAGATTTATATATGGTAGTTGTGGTCGTTGATATATGCAACGACAAAAAATTTCTATGATGGATATCAAATAAATTTTTAAAAATAAATCGAAACCCTTAAAAATATAAATTATTGTTTAATTTAGGGAAAAACAAAGCTAAACAAAAGATTAATTACTTATGGTATTTTTTCTTAAGTCTTTCCATAGTTTTCAAAAATGTCCCTGGGATGTAGTATATACGTAGAACATTTCTGCAGAATTATCCACAAAAATAATTATGGTTATGGTTTAACTTGATCAACAATGTCGTGCGGTGATCATAAATTTTCAGGTAAATCATACTGGAAAAAACTAGAAATAGATTTAGCTAAATATATTACAGCAATTAATGAGTGTAAAACTAACAAAAGGATTGGCAGTAACCAAATTAAGGATTATAGTAATTATCCTCTAGCTAGTGTTATAAAAAAAGAGGTACCAAACTTTTAATTAAGCTGACGAAAAGAAAAGACTAAAGAATTAAACAAAGAGATCTGAAACTGAAAGGGAAGAGGAGAAAGGTCCAGTGAGGATTTTTTCGATGCTGTTTCCTAAATAAAAAGGTCAAAATCCTAACGCTAAACGTCATTCTCTATTCTCTGCGTTATCGTTTTTACTTTTTCATTTTGGTATTTCTTGCACAAGTTTGAGATTTGTTGCTTGCTACGTATTTAAATATACTAAAAGAAAGACAAAAATTAATCATTTTTTGTAAAAAAAAATACCATCATTTTAAAAATCAATTAGGATTTAGGAAAGTTGTAAAAAAACTAACTAAATATAATTGTCGGATCTGGATCACCATGTGTCGCATGTGGTGGTGATATATATGTCGAACTAGAAGCATTTTATGTTTTTTTTATAGAATAACTACAGTATTTATTTAAATAATAAGTAACAAAATAAGTTCCACAGTTGAACCAAAACTAATAGTTTTGTTGATTCTTTGTGAATAGTGAAAAACTAAGAGTTCTGTATATCGTGAAATTTGTGCTGCCATATGTAATTAGCAACACTTTTAACGAGTAGAATAAAATTCAACGTAGGAATTAGTTACAATGTGTCGTCATAAATGACGTAAAGTTCATGGTCATTCTTTCATAAAGTACATTATACATTGATGGCAATAAAATAACCCATATCAAGGTAGCTAGCCTCATATTTATTCGATGCATCATTATTTATTATTCCCTCTGTTCTATTATCATGTACTAAGATATTTAAGCAATTATTCTTTGTTTCATTTCGTTTGATTTTTATTTTTATTTTTCAAAATTTTTAAGCATAACTTCATTTAATTTAATTAATGTTTTGAGTCTATTGGCAACTGAAGTATAAAGGACCCATATAATAAATCTATAGTAATGCCTTTTCTTTATAGTGCGTGACGTTTAAAGAAGAAGGAGAACTATGGGTTTCTTCTCTACAAGGATCAATGACGCTACCACACAGTCACACACACACACACAGAGACTATGTTTACGCGTGTCATGTGAAAGCAAAGGGTTAATGGCAAATTCATTATTGTCCAAGGAGGAACAAAAAAAGGGTAAAATTTAAACACGTACGGACCACGGTATCAGTCGAGGTCGAGGACTTCACCCACCTCATTAGCTATAAAGTTCTATCTACTTCTAATTCACAATATATAATTATAACACATATATTGACATTCTCCGAGCGAGGTTGACATATATATATATATATATATATATTTTACCATAATGACGTTGACATTTATATATATGTAATAGAAAATAAGAAGAAAAGTTTTGCAGTATGTCACTTGTCTTTTAATATGCATGTTATTTTAATTCAAAAACATCTTTTTTTACGATAATGGGTTTCACTAAAGCACTTTTCCCCCAGAAACAATAATTTGATTGTCATCAACAAAACCGAAACTGCAGTTATGTGTTTAGCTGGTTGGATTAACCCACACTTCAATGTAGTATTAACTGTTATTAGTCCGATCCATCATTTAATCGTCTCAATGGCTGTCTACTTAATTTGATTGGAGGACTCTCTTTTTTTCTTTATATTGCCAACGGAGAGTCCAGAGACAGTCTTTACTCTTTTTCTGTTCCTACAACATTTTTCTAAAGAACCAATGACAAATTTAAGAAAAAATACCGGAAAAGATAAACAAGAAAGAGTGTAATTTTTTTTTCCTCGGGCACGAACTACAAGGAAGAGTTTTACGCGGCAAGGAAATAGAGAGTTTGACTT
>NC_025698.1:2386981-2388924 GCF_000633955.1 Camelina sativa | reverse complement strand
TTTTTTTTTTTTTTTTTTTTAACTCTTTATAGTTTGGGGCATCAAAGTATGATTTCAGGATTACAATTGAAAATTTTAAACACCAATTAACTCCAACAAATATCACCATAACTCTACTAACAAAACTACAGATATGTTTCTAACTTTTTTGCCCCTCACAATATCAATTTATATGAATGTTACTCTATGTGTAATTGTGTATGCAAGGTTTAATGTTTAAATATGCATGTAACAGAGCTTCTTTCTTTTTTAATAAAAAGGGAAAAAGTAGACAATTGAAGAATGGGGTAAATCCATGAACCATGATCCACTTAGCAGAAAAGTGCAAGTCAAAGATATTCTTTTGGAACATAATGAATGTTTATATTTTGTATACGTTCGTCTACACTGAGATTCGTTTTTTATTTATTTATTGTTTTATATCATTCGTAAAAATATCCATATATATAATTAAATAAAAATTATACATTAGTTTTTTTTCTTTTTTTTCTTGGGATTACTATTAATATAAACTTTGCAGATATTAATAGTAAACGTATCCACTTTGGATGTAAATGGTAACATTAACTTTGAGGAATTGGGTGGAAAACATTAATATTACAACATTTGAAGAGGTGAGGACTTTGTGTAATTTTACATTTTAGTCCTTTTATTTATTTTTAGTTAAAACCTAAAGTATTATTTTTAAAAAATATTTTTTTAATAAAAAGAGTTATATGTTTAAAAGTTATAGAATGATAGCCGACAGGCATGCAATTACAGACAGACGGGATCTAAATGATCAAATTTGAAACAGCCCTTAAATGTACAATTTTCAAGCGTAATTAACAAAGAGGTCATGATAATCTCTAGTGATCCTCGTGTTAGGATCATACAACCATCACTTCAATACTTGCTTTGAAATCCAAAACAGAAACATTCGTGAGACTCTTTACCAGCCATCTTCAAGAGTATAATTTAGTGGAAGGCTGTCGAATTTTGGGAAAAGGAGATTCAAAACTGATCAAAACTTTCGGTTATTTAAGGAGAAGAGCCTCCATAGAGTCCAAATATTCAGCTTTTCCTCTATTCAACTCCTTAATAATCTTCAATATGATGCCAAGGAATAATCATCAAATTATTCGATTCCCAACTTAAAAGATTATGATTTCTCAAGAATATCCTAAGCAATCTTTAATATAAAGGTTTTTTATTATCAGACATTCAGACTTGCGATGTTGATGGTTTGACAAAAGATGTTTTGTTTTGTCAAAAATCGATAATAGTCTAAAAACCTTTTTTTTTTGTTCGTGTAACTTGCAGTGTTTGCAGCCAAATTTGGTTCGAGGTTTATACTATTCATTCATCTTTTCCATACTTTTCAAGAATTGAGAGACAAGTCTTCATATTCAAGGAAGCTGCAGTGAGGGTTCTGAAATTTGATTCTAAATAAAGCTTTGTAACTTGCTACAAAAGTAAACAATTTAAATTTGAAAACATTTCCACAGTAACGACCAGCCGACAAAATACTAATCTACATCTATAAATTTTCCTAACAAGTCAAAGGTTCGATCCCTTCTCCTAGCATCTGAAGATTCTTGGGGGCCTCCGAAAAACGAAAAGAAAAACGCCAATTTCATTTTGAAGCTAAATTAAATGAAAAAAAAGTTCTTTCATTATGTTCAGTTGTTTGTTGTTATGATACAGCTTGTATCAGTGGAAACATATGCACATTGTGTATTTGTGTTGTTTAATCGCAGTTTAGAGAAACCTGTTTGTCATACTATATCAGGTTCACTTGTCAGATCAAAGAAGAGGTTCCGAGATTCTAGAACCTTCTGCAGCGCGTGTCTACATCTGACGTTAACAAAAAATAATAATATGAGTAGCTAAGAATCACAGAGCTCAGTAAAAAATTCAAAGTTGTGAATTTAGAGAGTTACCTCCAAGGAAGATGATCAAGG
>NC_025698.1:2385014-2386921 GCF_000633955.1 Camelina sativa | reverse complement strand
AACGAAGTATGTTGCTTTACACTTCTCCTGCCACACCAGAATAATTATATGAATATACGATAACGATTCTGATGATTGATGCTAAAACATATCAAACAACTTCGACAAACAGAATGTTTTCTTCAAAAATAACAAATCTACAGTTAATCCATTTCCATCGATTGTGTCAGACCATACAAGATTATCTGCTTTGGCTTGCTTTGGTCGTGGGTTTTGGAACAGAAAATGAAAGGGACCAAGCTTACCCTACAAATTCGACCTCGTCGAAGAACATGAGCAGGAAAATTTATGAACTTAAGGAAGGCAGCTGCATGACCTCGCCACCAATTATCACCATCAAGTTTAGGCCGCCTGCAAATAATCCCAAGGAAGTTTCTTACATTGATATCATACGAATTTGTCCCTTATCAAGATCAGACACAAGGGAAAAGTATGGAAACTGGAAATAGTAAACTTCAAAGAAACAAGTTGAGTTTCTTCAAACGAGCTAACCAGGTATAATATACCATTTACGGCTCCAAGGTGTTAAAATCCCTTGTCTACAAATCCATGTGCATAAAAATAAGGCGGGATTTCTCCCGACATCAAGCAGTGGTCCCTGCACAATGCCACACTCGCATATTAGTGATATCTACCATTTAAAGAAGAGAGATTTGGAGCCTGTGTAGTTCAAACATACAGTATAAGCAGCTTCTGCAAATTTATGCAACATAGCAGCCTCCTGAAGATGAAATGCTGGAGCTTCCATACAGTCCTCGTATGATTCAGGATACTGGCTATTATGCTGTAGCAGAGCAAGCCCTGAATAGACAAAAAATTAGTTAGATAAGGTTCACACATTGAGATCACATAGAACGAAGAGTAGAGACAAGAGACCATCAGACCACAGCACAAAGTATAAACCATAACTTAAATATTAACAGTCAATTAAAGTTTGAGATCTTAACCTGCCAAAAATTCCAAATGGCCAGTGCCCGATGCACGATAAGAAACAAGGTCACCTAATAGTCTTGCAACAGAACACACTTCGTCCTCCTCGATAACACCCCTGAAGCAGTCAATAATGTTTCTAAGAGTCTGCACTAGTGAAGTTGCTATAAACAGGAAATAGGTTTCCAGAAGAATCAGGGAAAGGAATATAAATTTGATGAGCATAAATCCAGAAAACAAAACTTACATATATTCACGACGTCCGAGACAGCACAAAACTTCACGGATTCCATGGTCAAATACCTCCTGATAGTGAGCTTTCCAGGCATCATCTTGGGTTGCGTAGAAAGACCGCCATTGCAATATATCTGATCCAGTGAAGCATTGTGCCAGTGCAACAAAGCAAACTGTGATCAAGAAGGCAACCTCCAGTGTTTGCTTCCACCCACGTGTATCTGGATATAACCCTGAGCAAAAGAAGTTACTAAACAGATTCTTAAGCAAGAAAAAATGCATAGATATAGTAAAATAGATATGTAGCTGAACTACCAAATAAAGCTACAACGTAAACAGATATGCTATATGTTCAACCCCATCAAATAAATATACATGGAAATTTTGAACTTGTCCAAGTAGTTGACTTGTAGACAACAAACAAATCAATGTAAGTCTTAGATTACCTAAAACGCAATCCCTTGGCAATCCATCACGGGAAACATATTTGGCCACACGGAACATAAGGTAAGTTGCACCTATAAATTGCAGTACAGTAATTACCATTGCAAACCGAGTCCACCAAAGCCACGTCTTATACTTCAACTGCATATCCCAAATAAGAAATATAACAACCGGTGTCATAAAAGACTCCACAAACCAACAAGGCAATGCAAAATCTCAGAACCAATTCTGCTCGCTACACAGTCTCTCGATTCTCATGAAAGACTCTATTTAAAAAAAAAAAAAAAAAAAAAAAAAAA
>NC_025698.1:2343966-2385009 GCF_000633955.1 Camelina sativa | reverse complement strand
AAATTCACAATTGAGAGAGAGAAAGAGTGAAAAAGCACCTTTCTTTGGAGGCTGTTCTGAGTAGGAGAATCCATGATTGTCATAGCCATGAGTTCCTGAGTAGTTCCGACCTTAACCATGGCGGCGAGTTTGACGGCGGCGGCTAAACAAACGGCATAGAGGGGAAATAGTTGACCGGCGCTGTCGCAACCCGACTCAGAAACGAGAGTAAGAACACCGCCGGAGACAATCACGAGGAAATTGGCAACGCCCAGAACCATAATCGTTCTCCTAACTCTTCTCAGCCTCGAAATCCACATGATTTGCCGAGTGATGTGATGTGGTTTGGTTTGGTGTGTTCCCCCTCTGGGTTTTGTTGATCGTAGTAGTCGGAGATTATTAACCGGGTTTAGGTCAGTGTCTCGCCGACCACGAAATCACGAAGAGACAAAGACATCTCTCCGAGAACAAAAAAAAAACCCGCACTCGATCTCTGATGAATGAATATGTCTGATCCTCAAAACGAATTTGTTATTTGGCTGTTTTTTTTTAGAAGCTTTTGTCCGTACGAAAAAATAAAACGTGAAAACACTTTTTATCTAAAAAGCTCTGTCGTTGATTCGTTACCAAACTACTTAATTATTATTCCCACGTTACATAAATCAAGATTGAGTTGGCAACGAAAGATAAACTACAGATTTGAGTTGACAACTTGGCACAAAGATTAGAGAGTCATATTTAGAGAGTTATATCAGTTGCAAATATTTTGTTTTAACGAAAGGTAACATTTTTAAACTACTTTTGGGATATTATAAAGGGAAAAAAAAAATTAAAAATTGTGAAACAGTGGAAAGGTTAAAAGATAAAAACAGAGCATGTGATGCTGTTTTCTACAAGTAGAAGCAAAAAAAAAAAAAAAGTAAGCAGCAGTTGTTTTGGAATTCTAGAGAGGCTGAAGAGCCATGAGATTGAGATGGATCTGTATCAACGAGAACCTCTTACAAGTTGCTCAATAACCTGCAAAAACAGATCATTCCATATCAAGGGACTATTAGCTGGCTCTATCCGTTTCCAATATGTTTTTCAAGAACACTAGAGGACAATGGAAGTGTTGTTGAGGATCACTTACCATGAGAGGATACTGAATTATCCATCCAACGAAAGGAATCTGGGAAAGGAATGCCTTTACCGTTGACCAAAATCCTCTGCAAAGATAGTAAAATGTGTATCTAGTTAGACACAGTAACAAGCTATTCATTCAAGCAAGAAGCTGAATGAAGTGCAATCATAATCAATCTGTAAGCAAAGATTCGTGTGTGGTTTATTGGTTGCTCATATTTCAGCTGCCTTTGATATAAGAAGATTTTCAATAATAAACAGTGCTCTCACCCGAATAGAACAATAACACCGTATATCTCCAAGATTATGCCGACTATGGGCCAACGTACAAATATAAGAAAGAGTCCAAGGACGAAACAGACAGTGCCCTGCAAGAAGGAAGTAACAACCAAATTGATATGTCACTATGAATGAAAGGTTCATCAAGAGAAACAATTAACAGAGATTAGCATACCCTCAAGTTATTAACGTTGGTAAATAGTCTATAAGTCGACTGCCAACCAAGTAAAAGGCCAACACCTATCAACCAGAATAACTGAAGACAAAAGCCAAAATGAGATTCAAATGTTGGACCCTTCTGTAGACTGATGTTTAGAGAGAATTAAGTAAATTCTCACGTTTCCTAAAGCGAGCAAACCTCTGTCAAAGTACAAGATGACACCGAGAAACGTAAAGGATAAACCAAAGCCAATGAGTCCCAACCCAACTTCTGCAAAAATTCAAGAAATGGATGCCATGAGCCAAAGAATATTGAAGTAAAATCAGTAAGAGAGGTATTCACAGAAGATGTTAGAAGCTAAAAAAAAAATGTTCACGAAAGAACACCTACTTTATCAAGTTGGTGCTTTCTTCTGTTACTGATATAATTCATATAAAGAGAGATATAATATAACACTGTCTTTAACGAAAACTACACCAATTCCTACCTTCATCTGTTCAGTAATGTTTACAAGTCAAGAAAAAGAGAAGTGAACGACTAATACCACACTGCTTACAAATAACTTAATCGGGTGCCAAAAGAGTTCTAACACAGAAACATCACTCAAAAAAAAAAAAAAGTTATGCAGTGGCTGCAAAAGCATATTTGTGAAGAAACTATTACTTTTCTGCTCAGTTATTTCGTACACCATCTTGGTAACTGGAGTCTGAGATCTGTTAGCCAGAGGAAAAAAAAGACACCATTCAGCATAAGCTAGGACAAATTAGTTTTGAGGTAAGCAAAGCTTAGAAAATAGCTTCAAAAGATGTAGAGAAGGCATAAGGAAGCGCAGCTGCCAGCTAGTAACATCTGCCCTAACCATTTTCAAGCTTACATCTAGAAATATGTCGACAGAAATATTCCAACAATCTTTAGCGAGAAGCAAAAACAACTGAAACTCGTTCAAGAACATAAATTTTGACTTGTGATGATCATATCCCAAGGCAGAGACACATAACAGTTGAAAAAGTTTCAATTTTTTTTTTCTTATCTAGATACTATAGAGGATTGATCCCTAAATCTAGTTTCCCCTTTCCGTGTAATTAAAAAAAAAAAAAAAAAAAAAAAAAAAAAAAAAAAAAAAAAAAAAAAANAACAGTAAACTGGTGTCAACCCAAATTAAGCTCAAGAAGACACCAAGATCATCACCCAAGCACCAATCAAGGATCAATTTCGCATTAAGAAGAAGAAAAAGTTCAGTGGAAATCCTCTTTCTCTGTAATGGCAGCATAAATTTGCAATCTTTCACCTTTTTTTCTGGTATAAAAGATGAAACCCCCCGAAAGATTACAATACTCCAAAACGTAATCTTGGAGTTCGAATCTCGAATTCAAAACAGAGAAGAAGAGAGATGATAGAGAGTTTACAGGAGTGCGCGAAGCTAGGATCTGGCGATTCTTTGATACCTTCCGAAGAAAACTACGAGACCCGCTTCTCTGCAATACAAGTGCTTTTTTTTTTCCTTCATAAAATTAATATTAATTTTATATTACTCAATTAATAGAGGAAATCAAAATTGTCACTGATTAAAAACAGCAAAGTCAGTTAAGACTGAACAGCCAGTAATAAAGCTAAATAACACTCACTATATGTAGTTTGTTTTAATGAGAGAATATGAATTACATTCAAGTATCTGTTCCCTTCGGCCAAAATGCTCATTACAGTTGTCAGCCCCTGCTTGAGCTTAACCTGGCATCAAATGAACATTTATGAAGAATCATAAGAAACTAAGATATAGCCACATATCCCAGACCAAATCTCAGATAACACTCGGATCCTCACCTTTTCCATGGCTTCAACATACTCCTCCACCAATTTTCCAACCTTTATCCCCAGTGACATCGTTGGAAGATGAGATTCAGCACCAGGAGCATCAGGAACCACAGACCCATAACCTTCACATCAGTGTCAGTACATCAGAGACGTATATAAGCAGGTAACCTGATTTCTCTAGCTAGCAAGTATTTTCTTCTTTTTGCATCCAAGCTAAGCTAGTGTTCGTTCTTAACTGTTTCAAAGTGAGTTTGATATTTTTTGCTATCCAACAACAACCTCTCACTCCATAAAAGAAAACAACACATATACCATATCTCAAACTTGGATACTATGTTATTCTTAAAAAGTCATCTGCAGCTAGCTACCACGCTCAAAAAACTTGGAAAGAAATAACCGACCTGCAGATTCGGGCTTTGCTATAAAACTCAGAACTCGGCTAACAAAGTTGCCTAGGTTTCTCAGAAACTTGTTATTCTGTTTTGCTTGAAAATGCTTGCACACAAATGATGATGGGTCAGACACCTAGATAGATGGAAACCCCACAGAATCAATCACGTGTTGGCAACATTAATTTACACACTCATGCATGCGAATGATCAATGAAGCAGCAACAATCAGTTACCTCAGGCATGCCGGTCAGTAAGTAGTACCTCCATACTTCCACAGGGATATTTGTATCTTTTACAGCATTTCCGAACATTCCAGTGCCTCTATTCTTGGATAACTTTCCTGAAATCCCATTAAAAAAGAAAAACGTATCAATAAAATCATTCAGGTACTCTTATTAATTCCCAATGGCGAAACATCAACTCACCACGATTGTAGTTTAAATATTCAGTCACACTGACTGTCTTCATCAGAGTCCAATTTTCCCCAGTTCCAAGCTGCATAGAGGGAAACATCACCTGCATGCATAACAACAAATTTGGCAGTTGAAACAGTCTTCAGGTATCTTTTCCCGGCTTCTGAGGTTCTTACTTCAATTTCAGAGAGAGAAAAAAATGAAGCAAGAGAATGTAACTAACTTGTACCATTCAGTGGCCGTAAACTAAAAAATCTCTAAAAGGTTGGTTATATACTCCCAGTGTGATACGGCACAGTGTCTTTACCCATAAACTGATAAAGCTCGACTTTCTCAGGATTCTTCCACCACTTCTCCCATTCAGATGTGTAGAATGACGTTATTGAGACGTATCCAATAGGAGCATCATACCAAACTTCGTCGAAGACCTATCACCACGATTCAAATTAGTACTAGAATATGTTAATAATATATAATATATGTTCATGAGATCGGCTAGCATGCAGTAATGTTCCTACTTTATCCTCATATTTCTCAGTTGGGATAGGCACTGATCCCCACTTTAGATGATCCCTTGTAATGATTATCTTTTTCAAGCCAAGCCTTTGTCGATTGAATAGCATTTTGACTCCACGATCCAGTAGCAGATGTCTCGTCAATATACTTTTCCAACTTATATCTTTCAGACAAGGAAGCTCAAGTTGGTCTGTGTTGCGAGTTTGAAGTGCCATTTGAGAGAACTGTTTTTTAATGATAAAAACATCATAAGCATTCAGTGTTGACAATACATAGCAGGCATTTGAGATTTGTTTTTAAAAAGAGGGATATATTCACCTGCTTTGTGATGTCCTTTGAAAGACATTTGTTTTCGGACAACTTAGTGAAAATTGCTTGGCACAGTTGGGTATGTTCTGGAGTTGAAGTTCGCCCAAACTTGTCAAAACTTATATCGAACCAGTCATAAACTTCTTTATGAATGGCATGGTTCCTAAAAAAAAAAGACATAGTAGCATCATTAAATACTGTGAATCATAGATGATGCTAGAGTGCAAAGTTTCTTTGGAAGGTTCTCTCAAAAAGACTCCAGACGAATTGGTGAAAAACTGAAAACGTATGTTAAAAGTAAAAAAAAAAGAGGAAACAAAAGAAAACATGACTTGTCACAGATTTCCTTGGGGGAGCAATTCTCCTCAAGAGCTTTGCTCACAACAGTAGCAGTCCCATATTCATATATATCGCATTATAGCCACGGAGACGACAGTATCTAGCATATACATCAGCCCTCAGAACACCTGTACGTACGTAAGAAACACAAAAAATAAAAAGTCGAGTCACTAGCTATGCTTATATATCAGTCAGTCGTGATTTACGAAGGGGAAGAGTCAAATATTACATCCGAGGATGTTTTTTGGTCCGCCTGTAGGTCGGCCCGGTGTCTTTGTTTTACGTCATCAGCCATGAACATTGACGCAACAAGAAACTTGTTCATAACTCCAGCCATAGCCAATATACCACAAGAAGATGGAATCTAACCACTAAAACTGAAGTTCACAGAAACAAAGAGCGGATTTGTTTTTTAGATGAAATCAGAGAACTACGAGATGAGGAAAACAGAACAGAAGCATCGAAAGTAAAGGGCTTTTTCCCCCAAAGTGAACGGAAACGCCACGCCACGGCGGCTACTTGACGGAGCGGATCGACCAAGGAAGGCGTTGGATTTAACGAGATTACTTAGGGGAAACGAGCTATTTTTTTTCCCCCAGAACTATCATATCGCTGGATGGAGTCCGAACTTGAACCACAGTCTATATAGCTATGTAAACTATGACTAATCTCTATGTTCTATGACTAATCTCTATGTTCCCCAATTAAAAGTTCTACACCTATATCCCCATGAAAAAAAAGTTCTATATCTATTTACACCTAGACCTGGTTATGTGACGGTTTACTATTTGCTTAACCATCTAACGAATAGTCTAAACCAAAATTGACCAGATTAAATCTGATTTTACCCGAATTTGTCGATTTAACCAGATATATCATCCTCTCAATCTCGAGAAAACCCTAAATCAAAAAATCCCCAAATTTCTCCCAACAAAACCCTAAATCGAAAAAATCCCCAAAACTTGAAGAACCCTAAAAACTGCGATTTCGAGTTCTTTCGAGTTGAGAGACGATGTCGTTAGTTGAGATATATCCTGGCGGTGATTACGACGAAGAAGGTGAAGATCGAGACAAATTTCACATCGAACAACTAGTTGAGGATTTTAGCGACAAACCTCCAATCCGCCACGATGTGTACCCAGAGAGTGAAGACGATGATGAAGACGGACCAGCAAGAGCTCGTACGAATATGAGGCGTGGGAATGGGGAGTTGTTCTATAAGCAGGCGTTTTTCAATGGAGTTGCATTCAAGGAGNGAAAACTCTTCCTCTCGCACGAGAACTGGAAGTTCCAGTCGACTTTGTTGATAAATTGCTCATTCTGGAGCTCGAATTCGATAATGGGAACCCAGAAAATAAAACATAAGAAGAACAATGTCAAGTTGATTATAGGGTTCGTGATATTTGAAAATTGGAAATTTGTGGGTAAGGAATCGGGTCGTGACTATGTAGGGATCGGGTCATAATTGGTTTAATTTTGAGTTTATATTGTTTGGTCTCCGGTTCACCGGATAAACCGAAGCAATTCATTTTCATGGGGATATAGGTGTAGAACTTTTAAGTTCGGGCTCCATCAAGCGAGATATGATAGTTCTTGGGGGGAAATAGCTCGGGGGGAAATAGCTCGTTTCTCCGGATTACTTATTATAACTTATAAGAGAGCGGTCTAAACCACTTCGGTACAAACATTAAATTTTTGACGGTTTGATAATACAATTTAAACCGGTACTAGCAATGCACAGGAAATATAAAGTCAAAGGTTGACTTTTCAACTAACTAAATTTTTGCAAAAGCAAAAGAAAGAAAGGAATAGATTGCTGCTACTAGATGAAGATATTACAAGATTGGCAACGAATATTCTAATCCGAGGCGTCAAACGAAGAGGAAGGCAAAGACAAATTAAAGAAATCAATGAGAGAAAGTCATACAAGATTGGATAGGAATATTCCATTCTAAGACTTGTATATGATGATATCTCCATATTTAAAGGTACTTTGTAATCCTATTTTTGTTATGTAACTAATCAAAAGCTTTTAGTCGTAAAAGAATGGAAGAAAAGATGAAGATAGGACCCGTTGGGAAGCATGATGCTAGAAGCAGCACAATTGTAAACTGGGACGAAGGAAAACACGATGGCTTCATCTCTCAGATCTTTCTCTCTCATAGCCTCGGAGGTATTATGTCTATCCAATTCCAGTTCGTTCTGGACGGGAAGCTTGTTTTATCCGACCGTCACGGTCCATTCATCGGCAACATGTTTGACGTTGTAAGTCTTATTTTTTTTTTACTCTTCTTTAAATTTCCAACTAAAACGTGGTTATAACTAAACATGTGATTTGGACCCAGCAGATAGAGCTTAACTACCCGCATGAGTACATAACTGGAATCAGTGGAGAGTATTACAAGTATGAAGCTAGCAATCCTCACATAAGGTCTCTCAAATTCACTACCAACACTAGTGAGTACGGTCCTTTTGGCACCTCTGGTTCCAGCTACGAAAAATTCGCGTTTAAATTCGGGAAATCTCCTCAGTTTGGCGGTTTCCATGGGACTTACGATGCCTCCGGACTACAGTACATCGGTGTTTATCTCCAGCCTAAAACAGTTCAACCCAAGATCGATACGAGCAATGCAGAGGAAATGGAGTCAAAAATTGTTTTGGGTTGAAAAGTGTTTGTATATAAAAAAATACTGTTCTGCCGATGATACATGCTTTAATATGCAAACGCTTCTATGAATAAATTGATATGTGTTACATATAATCGTCAAAGATAATTTTAACCTTTATGATACAACAGTAACAATATCGGATTTCGGATGTACCTAGAACAACACTATCTTTAGAAAATCCATTAACAATGAAATTGTTGGAATATTTACACTCTCAAGCTAGCAGGTCTTGTATATGTTTTAATACCTATATCTTTCACTGCAACGATCAAGGTAGGGGGCTGGCAAGAAGGTTGGTGCAAGCAACAATGGCTTGTAGTGAGGTGATGACCACGATAAGGTCAACCATTTTGTGCTAATGGATGCATTGTCACTTACTTTGAATCATTATAAAATAAAGCTCAGTAATTCGCCAATCTGACTTGAACAAAAATTGGGATGTGAAAGTCCCTGGAGTTCAATCACTGAGGTGATCACCAGCAAGGTTTTCAACTACACAGCCCTGTAATCGCAAATCAGAAGAAACAAGCTCGAGGACCTCGCGGATATACGCGGTCTCAACATGTGCACTGTCACCGGCCATGAAGACATGCGTGCAATCATCAATCTCTATGGAACTAAAGCCAGGCTGCTTCTTTAATCCGAGACCCTTCATCTTCCTCCTCATCTGACTTGCTCCTTCCCATTTTCCATCAGCCGCATACATATTCGAGAGAATCACATAATTTGAATGGCTTTTCACATTCAGGTCACTAAGATGTTTCATCAGCCTCTCTGCTAAGACGGTATCGTTCCCATGAGTCCTGCAGGCTGCAAGCAAAGATCCAATCACAACTTCATTTGGCTTCATAGGCATGCTCTCTACCACTTTCAAAGCGTCTTCCAATCTCCCAGCCCGGCTATACAAATCCACTAAACATCCATAATGCTCAATCCGAGGCAAGATTCTGTAATCCCTTTTCATCGTTTGGAAATATCGAAGACCTTCTTCAACTAGACCTACATGGCTACAAGCCGTAAGTGCACCGGTGAAAGTGACTGCGTCAGGTTTAAACCCTTCATCTTGCATTTTCCTGAAGTAGACTAAAGATTCATGGGCGTTTCCATTAGCAGCAAAACCAACAATGACTGAATTCCATGAAACTACAGTTCGTTTCTCCATCTTGTCAAAAACTTCACGAGCAAACTCAACACACCCGCAACGACAATACAAATCAATCAGTGAATTACTCACCCTGACATTGTTCTTGAAACCCTGACTCATAACATAACGATGTACCCACAATCCAAAGGAGAGAGCACCTAGGTTTGTGCAAGCGTTGAGAGTAGCAATAATAGCAACGTAATCTGGTTTCACTCCTGAGATCTGCATCTCACGGAACCATACCAAAGCTTCCTCGTGAAAGCCTTTCTTAACAAACCCATTTATCATAGCTGTCCAAGAAATCAAGTCTCGTTCAGGCATTTTGTCGAACACCTTAACAGCGTTATCGACTTGACCACTCCTCATGTACCCATCGATCATTGTATTCCAAGTAACCGAATTTTTATCAACCATGTAATCGAACACCAATCTAGCCTTCTTAACACGACCGCGTTTTGAGTACATGCCGAGGATTGCGGTGCCAACCATGACATGGGTTCTATCGAGACCAAGTTTACAAGCATATCCATGAAGCAAATCGCCCAAGGCTTCATTTCCGGAGTGAATATCACCACAACCAGAGAGTAGAGCGATGAAAGTGATGTGGTTAGGCTCTACGCCGGCGACTCTCATATCGGTGAATTCTTTGGCTGCCTCCGCTAACCGACCATTGCGTGTGAGGAGATTGATGCGAGAAGTCCATGAAACAATGGTTTCGGAGGTAGATTGATTAAGTTTTTGGATCTTTTGATTGGCGTGGTTTTTACGGGTGATGAAAGGTACTTGTTGCGGTAGCGCCGGCGAAGTAACTCCGGCGACGGGAAAGAGACTCATTCGGGTGAGACGGTGATGGATTTGATTATTTATGATTTTATTTTTCTTTTTATCTCAAATTAAACCAAACATTGGACTAAGAAGACCGGGTAAAATCGGATCCGGTTTGGTCCGGTTTCAAGATTACTTCAAGCAAAATCAATAAGAAAACAAACATTAAGAACCCTAATTAACGAACTTTTAAATGGGAAAAACCTATAAAACCCTAACTAACACAGCACGTTTCTTGCTTAGCTGCCAAGTAATGCTGCCGCAGCATCGGTCACGCAATCCTCTAGATCTTTGACGGCATCAATCCTGATAATACTACTACCTAGCTTCGCAGCCTCAAATTTGTCTTTACTAACTAGCTTCGCAGCCTCAAATTTGTCTTGACATACCATGAGTGATCTGTTCATCCTTTCCTGCATCCAATTAACAATATTTGCAAGTTTCTCAGTACATGGCAGAAACGGAGAGTAGTTATGGAATTAGTTAAGGACCTTTTAATTTTTACCTGAAACTTGGCCATCTCGCTATCGAATCGTTGTTGAGAATTGACAACGGGAACACGGCAGAGCTCAACGCAGTTATTTGTCACATCTTTCGTTCTTCTTTTCTCAAAGCACTCGTGTGCACACTTAAAATAAGCTTGCTGCAATTCATTGTTATTCAAAAGGGGGATGAATCTTATGGCAAACTCAATATATATTCTCAAAACAATACACTTTCATAAAACTCTTGTTAATTACGACCTGGTTTATTACAAGATCGAGCAATACTTGAACATATTATTAAAATTAGGATAAACAGTAACGCTACGCAAACATATACTATATGATCGTTAAAATATATATATATACCTGAAGGGTGAAACTGATATGTTCTTGTATAGGAGAGAGCTGCGACAGCCCAGCTGCTTTTACTTCCTCGATTTTTCTCCTAATCCTCTCCAATACGATTTGCTCTTCCGCAACTGCCTTGTGATCCATCGTCTCTCTCTCTCTCTGGACTCTCTGGAGATGTTAAGGGTTTAGCTGCTATTCAAACTGGAGGCATCTATATTATTATTATATATATAGGCGAATTTCTACGACGACCAACAAGACAAAAACACCCCTTAAGGATAAACCGACACCGAATAAAATCAGCAGTTTCGGGTTGGTTCGATTCAAAAATTATCTACTCCGTTCGGTTTATCTAAGAGACTTAGACCAAGATGACTAACGTTTTGGTTCCAGCAATTAGCTTCTACGTTTTGGTATCAACGTTTCTTAAGAATCTCAACTTTAAAGAAAGAACAACTACAGGGTTTGCTTTACGGATTCTTCGTCCTCCTGGAAGCACATTGCTTTTAATATCTTTCAGTTGAACATTTACAGATCCGGTTTCTGAGACTCTTGACATGTTAATGCCTCATACCACATATTGTGAAAAGCTTGTTGTTCAAGATCTTTATAATCTTATATAAAGTAAAAAACAAACTGTTTAGCATTTGGTCTGATATATTTAACCATACCCTACTCCTACCACCCATTGTGTTTATCTATTGAGTGATAATGAAAAGACATAACTATGATTAACAAGAGACAAAAAAGTAAAGATGCCCCTTTTTCCCAACAGAGGATTATTATCAGTCGACAATAGAGAATGACGTCTTCATTCTCTGCACAATATGAGGCAATGTATCGAGATTATCCTGAGTGGATCTGTTCACACAACTCTCCATAGCTTTGACGGCATCAACCCTGTTCTGATGGAGCTTTGCAGCCTCAAACTTGTCTTGACAGACCATGAGAGATCTGTTCATCCTTTCCTGCATCAAATTACAATTGCAAGTTAGCAAAAGAAAGTATGCAGTCTTTGTGAAAATTTTGAAAATCATATGAACCTGAAACTGAGCCATCTCGCCTTCGAAATGCTGTTGAGCATTGACAACTGGAAGACTGCAGCGCTCAACACAGTTGGCTATCTCCTCTTGCTTCCTACTTCTGTCAAAGCACTCGTACGCACATTTGAAATATGCTTGCTGCAATCAATCATTATTACGGGGGTTTCAATCATTCATTCACGAGGTCATCAACTAAACAGATAAATATGAAAACAACACACTTTCATAAAAACTTGATTTATATAGATAGTTATACAGAACAGATTTAATCAAAACTACATCAAGGTTCAGTTTTCAGGAACTAGAAGAAGACACAGCTTCTTACTAAGATTGAACTACACAGATTGTATAAAAATTTAGCTAAGAAAACTTAGTTAAAACATCACTGGAAAGAGAGATTCACCACAAGAGAACTTTAACTAAAACAGACCTTTGAATTGGCCACTAAAAAGTAGCTCCTTTTGTTACAAGAGAGAGAGAAAGAGCGATACTTTAAATTCATGAACTGTTAATCCGAACCAAAATCAACACGAAGGCATATAGGCAACACCATACTTACAAGCAAGGGAATGCTACAAAATCATGTAAGTTTGTGTATATATACCTGAAGGGTGAAATTGATGTGATCTTGAATAGGAGAGAGTTGCGACTGAGCAGCTGCGTTAACTTCTTCGAATTTTCTTTTCATCCTCTCCGTTACAATTTGCTCCTCCGCCGCTGCTATGTGATCCATCGTCTCTCTCGGTGGAGCGATTTTGATTTTTAGGGTTTTAGGGGGTTTTAGATTGGTCGCAGTCGCAGGCGTGTCATCATGTTGATTTGGGTTTTTAACACTTTTTCGAGTCGGTTAAACACTTTTCCGGTTTTCCTATTTAATAAACCGGAGATGATCTTTTTCTATTTCAGTTTCTGAGATTTTAAACCGGAATTGACCGGATCGGATCATAGAGAGAGCAAGGCAGCAACAAACATTACACTATCGTCGGATCTGCGAAGACTTTGGATCTGCTGATGAGCCAGAGAGAGAGAGATGAAGATGATGGTTGTATTATCAGCGAAGATGATGGCGATGATGATTTTGATTTTGGCATCGACGATCTCAGCAAAAGAGCAGCTCAGCACTAAGGAATGCGAGGATCTGGGATTTACAGGTCTTGCTCTCTGCTCCGATTGCCACTCACTCTCTGAATACGTCAAGGACCAAGGTTCGTTTCTCTCTATTGCGTGGATCTTAATCTCTTGCAATTTTTTGTGTTTCTCCAAAGAGACTCTAGATTTAACAAGAGAGAAGAATGTGTTTAGTTTTTGTGAATTTATGAGCTAAGATCATTCTCTTCGTAGTTACTGAATTTTAAAATCATCAATCTTATGATTGAATTGCAATTGCAGAGTTGGTATCTGATTGCTTGAAGTGTTGTGCTGATGATTCTGAGGATTCCATGAGCAAGGTAATGATTTACTAGCCATGGAATTTGCAATGCTTTTTGAAGCTGAATACATTAGATGGAGACAGAAACATCTTCTCTAACATTCATTCAGTGAAGAGAAGGAGGAGTGATGGTTACTCGTTTGCAATTTTGTTCGTGACTGCAGGTTACTTATTCCGGGGCTATATTAGAGGTGTGTATGAGAAAGTTGGTTTTCTATCCTGAAATTGTTGGTTTTATTGAAGAAGAGAAAGACAAGTTCCCTAGTGTAAAAGTTCAGTACATTTTCAACTCCCCACCCAAGTTGATCATGCTCGATGAAGCTGGTGAACATAAGGAATCAATAAGGTAAAATTTGCTTTACCCCTCTTTGCTCAACTCATTACTCTGGAATATTCTTAAATTTTAGTTTGGGTTGAGCTCGATGGACCTGGTTTAGGACTTTCAAGATGACCTGATATATCCATGTTAGCATAGTAGATTAATGTGTAGATGTAACCATCCACGGATCTGCTGTATGATTAACCTCTAATGAAAGTTGGTTTTGGATGATGATTCTAACATTTTTAAGGAGCATGAATAAATCAAAACTAGTGATGCGTTCAACACCTCATCCTCCCTCTATCAGCAAAAGAGCTTCATTCCTTCAAAGTTGTAGCTGACCCTATTTGTTTCTTGATTTGCTTGTTTTGCAGAATCGACAACTGGAAACGCGAACATCTACTCCAGTATATGAGGGAGAAGGTCAAGACTACTGCAGCAAGTTAGTCTTATCCTTGTAGGGCTGAAGAAGATGATGATCTTCCCTGTCACATTTACATATGCCAAAGCATTGTGATCTAGTCGTTAAAAACACATTATGACAGACTTATCTTATCTTTCTCCAAGCTATTTGGTCCCTCGGTATCAACAGTCTGCATGTTCTGAACCTTTGCAATCTCAGTGGTAATGTATTTAATTCAATGTTCTTGTGAAACGGTAATCTCAATTTTGTGCGTAGCTGTTTGGTACAGTTACAAGCAAATTCATTTCTCGTGGTTGTGGTATGTCTACCAATTCAAGGTGCTCTGCTCTGTATTAGTAGGGAGAGCAACGCTCTTTCCTTCAACACTGAAAGAAAGCTTTCCTTGGATCTTTAGGATACATAGTTTTGCTAAGAACGACTAAGATATCTTAAGCAAATTTTCACAGAAAGTAGATTAATTTGCATTAGAATCATTTGGTTTCTGTTTGGGCATATTACACAAGTCCAAGTAAGGGGATGCATTAAGCAGTCAAATAATAACAGCCATCGCCACACTGTTGTAAACTCATGCGTCTCTCTGTCTATGTTACAGAGGCATCATCAGAACAGTAACAACTGGTCATCTTCTTTAGGCTTAACATGAAGATTTTAGTAGGCAAAGAGCCGAATTGGTCATCTAAAGGGTGACTGAGATGTAACGCTGAAAGCTGGAGATACAGGAGTATTCACGGGCGCCCAGATATCAGCTCCGTTGCTTTGAGCAACTCCTACTGTGTTCTCCATTGGAACAAGACATAATCCTCTGTTTCTCAGACTGTACTGCACCAGCTCCTCCTGGTAAAAGACGGGAAAATCAGTTCGTGCAAGATAATCAAGTTCCAGTAGCAGCAGATATGTCAGATGCAGGATATAAATAGTGAACTCGGTATAAATGGGGTTAAAATTCAAGATCATGCTCACCTGCGTAACATCAGGTATCGTTTGCAGATACGGAGCACTTAGCACCTGTAGAAAAGAACAAGAAAAGTCAGATGTTTATTCAGTAAAGATGAATGAATCATGCTCTGTATTGAAATGATGAATAGAAACTTGCCGACCTTCACTTGTTCATGAAGAAACTCTATGTAATGNAGACTTATCTTATCTTTCTCCAAGCTATTTGGTCCCTCGGTATCAACAGTCTGCATGTTCTGAACCTTTGCAATCTCAGTGGTAATGTATTTAATTCAATGTTCTTGTGAAACGGTAATCTCAATTTTGTGCGTAGCTGTTTGGTACAGTTACAAGCAAATTCATTTCTCGTGGTTGTGGTATGTCTACCAATTCAAGGTGCTCTGCTCTGTATTAGTAGGGAGAGCAACGCTCTTTCCTTCAACACTGAAAGAAAGCTTTCCTTGGATCTTTAGGATACATAGTTTTGCTAAGAACGACTAAGATATCTTAAGCAAATTTTCACAGAAAGTAGATTAATTTGCATTAGAATCATTTGGTTTCTGTTTGGGCATATTACACAAGTCCAAGTAAGGGGATGCATTAAGCAGTCAAATAATAACAGCCATCGCCACACTGTTGTAAACTCATGCGTCTCTCTGTCTATGTTACAGAGGCATCATCAGAACAGTAACAACTGGTCATCTTCTTTAGGCTTAACATGAAGATTTTAGTAGGCAAAGAGCCGAATTGGTCATCTAAAGGGTGACTGAGATGTAACGCTGAAAGCTGGAGATACAGGAGTATTCACGGGCGCCCAGATATCAGCTCCGTTGCTTTGAGCAACTCCTACTGTGTTCTCCATTGGAACAAGACATAATCCTCTGTTTCTCAGACTGTACTGCACCAGCTCCTCCTGGTAAAAGACGGGAAAATCAGTTCGTGCAAGATAATCAAGTTCCAGTAGCAGCAGATATGTCAGATGCAGGATATAAATAGTGAACTCGGTATAAATGGGGTTAAAATTCAAGATCATGCTCACCTGCGTAACATCAGGTATCGTTTGCAGATACGGAGCACTTAGCACCTGTAGAAAAGAACAAGAAAAGTCAGATGTTTATTCAGTAAAGATGAATGAATCATGCTCTGTATTGAAATGATGAATAGAAACTTGCCGACCTTCACTTGTTCATGAAGAAACTCTATGTAATGCATCGCGTCTAGAAGAACTGATGCAGTGTCGGTCTGTGGTAAAGAAGATTGAAGATTAGTATGAGCTGATGAGAGATGAATTCTCTTGATTTGCTTAACAAAAACAAAGTTACCTTTCCATGAGGAGAAACAATCTGTTGAAGAGCTGAAATACGTTCTCCAATTTTGTCCTTCCTCTCCTGTTTCACCATTAAGAGAACAAAAGATGGAAGGATCATTACGACCGCATTATTTGGTCTGTTGAACCACACACTGATAGGACTCATAAATCCAAGAATACTAGGTAAAGCAAGAGACCTTGGAATTGAAAGAGAGATCAGACTTGTGACGTTTGATGCTGCTTTCTCCGAGAGAGCAGACATTCCGCTTATTCTCCATCATCATTCCGGCGTCTCTAGAGAATTCCATACCTTTTGTCAATAAGAAATGCTTAAAGTCATTAAACACAACATTCACCAAAATGAATTACAGACCAAAACGATAACATGCGGCCCGAGGTTACCACCCTAATGTGAATTACAGACCAAAACGATAACAAGATCTATAAAATGAGGATCTTTATTTGGACCAACCAAATGGCATTGGGATTAGGAATAGAATATTAAGCCAAGACAAAGGTGAGGTCAACGAAGTAGGCAAGGGTTTGTGGTCAAAGGCTAGGCCTCAAGTACACATCAGCTGATATATATTTTAAGATTTGTAAGCACAATTATAAGCTCAAACAAAGCTAAAATTATTTCGCAGATACTCTCTCATAAACAGACAATAACATCATATATGCATGAATCACATTGAGTCCCTAAAAACACGAGAAGAAAACCCCAAAAACTAGAACACAGAATCCTCCACGGATCAGAGGAGAACAAAAAGTCACTCTCAGAGAAGTATTGAAGTTAATTTAATAATGTAAACAAGAATCCAACTTATAACAAAACTATTGAGTAGAATCTGGTAACATAGTCAAAGATGGTAACTTTTTTTGGTCATATAAACGAAATCAAAAGCTAATCCAACAAGAAGATGAGAAAGAAGTAAATATATCTAGAGATATAGCTTCTTTAAGCGACTAAAATATGTATAAATGTATAATCAAGCCAAAAATTAAGTGAAGAAACAGAGTAAAGAAAAAAGAAGAACAAAACAGAGCAAATAAAGAAAAGAGTAAAGAGGCTTACGGAGAGAGATGGACTCACAAATTCGGAGAAGAACCAATAACGAAAATCAAGAAAAGCTTTGTTCTTTGAAAAAGCCACCACACACAAGTTCTCGAAAAGCTCCAATTTTTTCTTCGTTTGAACCCTAGAAAATAATTGCGTTCTATTTTGTCTTAGAGCTTCTGACAACACAAAACCCGATAGATAAGACACAGAAGACGTTTCTCTCTCACTCTCTCTCTCAGTCCAAAAAGCAAAGCTCCAAACCCGAAGTTACTATATATATACACCAGTTGCTTAGTAGTAGTCAGTCATTGAGCTTAAACGGTGTCCATGAAGAGCCAAGGAAGGCTTTGGTGAGAAAATGGCGTCGTTTCTTTTAAAAGGCCGTGAGAGATATTAGAGCAGTAGCAGAAATCTCGGCGTGAGAAAAGGAGAGTAATAGAGATAGAAGAAACTTGTGTCGCTCCAAACGAAAGCAAATAGATGGGAACTGCTTTTTTGTATACGGGATATGTCTTTTTCCTCTCGACTCTTTCTTTGGGTGAAGTAGTTTGTATTGTATAAATTATAATTCTATAGTTCTTTTTTTTTAGTCTTCTTGTCTACTATCAATATTTTTGGATACGTTTGTGTCTAATGAGTATATAAACTAGCCCTCGTAGTATAAAACGAGTTTTTTTGTTTGTTTGTTTAAGATCTCCAATCCAACATTAAGATCTATGACTATGCAAGTTAGTGACGTAGTTACGACTGCTGCATGCCCCTACACCACCATCTATCTACTCCTATTTGACAAAATCTGCAGATAAAAAGATTAGTATAACATTCCATGACTAAAGATAATTAGGTTAGTGTTCAGAATTAGTCTTTAGTCTTCGGACTATGGTTACATAGAATTTGTTTTAACCTATGCTTTTTAAAGTACATCAAATAAACGAACTAATGTATGTACGCTAAATTAATTATAATTTGACAGCTAACATACAACCCATCGTAGAGAGGGATAGGTCTTGCCAATATCAGTCCCAGGTAGAGATGTTGCTCTTTATTTTATTAACTAGTATATATATATATTTTTTTTTCCAAATGCTCGTTCGTAGAGAAACTAGTAGTATTATTTTCTTTATTTGATAGTGACATTTGGAATGGTTATTAATTTTTTGTCAACACATTTGACCAACTCTCTCTGCGCCATCAATCTTTTTGTTTCTACTTTTTTCTGCTTTTTATTTCTTTGAATTTTGATTTGTTCTCTTCTCTTTTGAAATTCACCAAGATATTGATTGGTTGTTAATATTTCAAGATAAAATATGTAAATCAATCAATCAAATCAATCAGTTGCATAGATAAATAAATAAAAATGGGTAAGAAAAAACATCACTTCCCAAAATATACTATTCTCTCTAACTAGTAGTACGACTGTTTTTAATAACTAGTTCTCCTAAAACACACAATTAAATCAAGGATAGTTTAATAAACTAGTTAGATTTGATTTTAAATTTATAAAGGAGCACCAGTAAATTAACAGAAAGACAAATAAGACAAAATTAAATGCTATTTCACAGGAGAGAGAGAGAGACTCATCAGACGCTCAGGAGAAGCGCGAGTGTGCCGCACGAACACCAAAACTGGCTCTATGAATGATGATGAATCAACTCACGTGGAGCGGTTAGAAGAAACGCTGTTTTTCAAAACGCAGACGCAGCGATCGCGTGAGTAAAAATAAAAAAAAATTAGAGAGATTTGTGGGGACAGAGGAGGGCACAGACCGTGCGACGCAAAAGTCCAAAGGGGGGGTAATCAGCGTTTTCTTTAAAAGGTACGTTTTTGGTTTTTGGGGGCCAACGCGGTTTTGGGCTTTGTCTCGTTGTCACTATCTTCTTGTCCTCTTTTTTTCCTTGTGGCGACCGGATTAGGTACTCTTACTGGTACTACCTTTTTTTTTCTTCTTATCTTTGGTCTCTCTCTCTTTTTTTGCCCCCTATGAGCCAGTATGAAGACAGCTATTTTATTTTATTTCTGTTTCAGAAATTTGATTACCTTGTCATATAATTTTTTTTTAGGCATAATTTCACCTAAAATCCTTAAATAAGAGAACCAAAACTACTGAAAAGGAAACAAGTTTACACTTTGCACCATAAAAGAAAAATAAACAAATTTGGGCTCTACATATAGCAGCAACACAAACCCGTTGTTTCTATAACAATCTGTTTGTGTTGTGGGTCTTGTGACATCCATCAATAGTTGTTGTAATTCTCTTCTCTTTGAAGAAGGCACTCTTTCAATCCTATAACATTTTGTTGCATGTGTGGCCTGTCAGAGACGTTCTGCGAAACAGAGGCCAAAGCTAGCTCCACAACTTTCCATACAGAGTTTGCATCAATATCTTTCCCCATCTTCGGATCTATTACATTGTTCACATCATTCGTAGACCTCAAGATCGATATCACCCAATCACTCACATGAACACGCTTCGTTTGTGAAGCACTGATCGCTGTTTTGCCCGTAATGATCTCTAACAGAACAACTCCAAAGCTGTAAATGTCACTCTTCTCGTTTAACCCGTTTGTCTCAAAGCATCTATACACATCGTTTAAGAAACATCATAAAGTTACTAAAACATTGATGTTTGGTAGAGAGATAAAGAGAGAAAACTAACAGCGGGTCGAGATATCCTGGAGTTCCAGCTACTAGAGTGGATACGTGAGAACGACGCTCTGTGTGAAAACTCCGGGAGAGTCCAAAATCCGCAAGCTTTGCTCTGTTTTATCGTTCAACAATGTGTTGGAAGTTTTCACATCTCTATGAACTATCGCAGGTTTGCATCCAGTGAAGATACTCAAGCCCTTCATTGAGATCATTTTCGTTAAAGATGAAAACTTTCGGTCTAATTCATAACCTAAAATATAAAAGATCAAAACTTTGGTCATACCTTGTGCTGCATCAAGTGCAATCTGAAGCCGTTGAGTCCAGGTCAATGTATGGTCATACTTTCCTGCGAGATGATCTGCCATGTTGCCGTTAGCCATGAACTCATAGATCAATCCCATTTGATCACCATCATGGAAATAACCGATCAGCGCAGTGAGGTGTACGTGGTGAACTCTCACAAGAACTTCAACCTATGTGAATATATATATAGGAGGTAGTGTTAATTTGCATCTCTTTTTGGAATCAATAAGTACCTAGAATTCTACTACATTACCTCGGAGCGAAACTCTTTGAATCCTTGAGCTGATGTTTCTGATAAAAGTTTAACAGCGACTTGAAGGTTGTTATAGTAGCCATGGTAGACTGTTCCAAAACCTCCTTTGCCGAGGACTCGACCGAAGTTATTTGTCATCTTTACAACGTCTGCAAAGGTAAACAATAATTTGTTTTCCGATTTCGCCGTTAGATTGTTTCTTGCTCCGTTTTCTGCATTTTCTTCCACCGCAGAGTTTACTTTGCAAAAATAAAAGTTTTAACAATTGGTTATGTGATAAACAGATAGATAGGTACGTAAAAAAGATAAAGACATAGAGATAGAGGTAGATTTTTTACCGGACTTGTTTCTCCGGTTTTTCATTCTCCAAAACACACCAGACAATAACAAGAGAATGAACATTGCTGCAAATGATGCGACCAGCGGGATCACGAGTTTTTTGCTGTTGCTTTTTCCGCAAGAAATTTCTGTACAGAGTTCTGGATTCTCTCCAACATGTAGCGAGAACGATCCGCTCTTTGATCTCTCTAATAACTCGGATGGGACTAAACCGGTTAGCTTATTCTTCTCTAGCTTTCTGCAGAAATTATTAAGAGTTAATAGTCCGTAGTTACCATTCTAATTTGTTATTGCATCGATATGTCTATACTCTATATAACTTACAAAACCCTCAAGAACTTCAGTTTTGACAGAAACTCTGGAATGTCTCCAGTTAGGCCGTTGTTTGATAAGTCCCTGATAATAAAGTTCAAGTTTATAAAAACTGTTTAACAAAATACAAAAGTATAGGTATAGATAAACTCACAGCTCCTGAATCATTGTGAGGTTAGAGAAGGATGGAGATATGTGACCCGTTAACCCGCTAGATGATAAGTTCCTGCCTCCAATAACAAAATTTTCTAGTCAATATACAATACCTACGGATTGATCAAGAAGAGATGAAAGTTAAACTACACTTACAGTGATGTGATTCTGGGAGAAGTAAGACTATCATAACTACAATTAAGGCCCTCCCAAATGTAGTCGTTAGGCAAACAAGGATCTCCTTGCCAGTTCTTCTTTACTTTGTAACTCGCCTTTAGATTTGTAACCGCGTCTCCTATAAGTTTCTAGCAAATCCATGGATCAAACCGAGAAAAAAATGATTGAACTTTGTTAGCCATTTTAGTATCACATACCATCCTCTTGGTTAGTGAGAGACTGCGAGAAACTGTTTGCAATATAGATCTCTAGAGCGTTAACGATTGGCCGAAGAGTAGACTTGGGAGTTCTTACGAGAGAAAACCCTATCTCGGTTTGGCTCTCAGGGTTTAGAAAAACAGTGTTAGTTTGAAGATACTTGGGGCTGAAGCCAGAAGCAACTGTTACACCGTTAATGCTGATGTCGAACTCTCTGGTCTGGTTTGGTTTGAGACTAAGATCTTCAACCTCAGCGAAGTGCATGTAAACAAAGTACCTGACATTTGGATCACTGTTTTCCAAAGTCATTGTGATGGGTCTTGTTGTGTTTGTTGGAGTCATCGCTGTACTCATCACCAAACTGGAAAGGTTGTAACTATTGTTGTTTGAGATCACTGGAAGTGAGGTATTGATCTCTCTACAATAGCCAAAGTTGCGAGGTATCCAGATTCTATCGAACACGTCATCATCATATCTGACTCACACCAAAAAAAAAAAAAATCTTCTTATGTCAAAGTTGTAACCCATTCAGAAACAGAGTTATTAACAAAGCACGAGACAGATCACAAAACAGAGTACGAAACAGAGCATTACCTGACAGGTGAATCCATGAGAGAGCCAAAGTCCCAGCGTCTGGAGAAGAACAGAGCACCGTTTGGAGAATCATACGTCGTGTTGTCTTTTCCGAGAAACCTAAGCTCTAAAGTCGAGATAAATGGAGTACCTTTGCCTTTGTTTCCCAAACAAACAAATATTTTCTCAGCTTGACTCAAGTAAACGACTTCTTTGGAAACAACGATCGATCCATTGCTGAGCAAGAGAGTATCCCAGATATTTCCACCAAGAAACAGATCAAACTCGGGTGAACCATTCTCTCCGTCGTAGCTACCGTACATGAAACTAGCTCTTATGAGGTACTTCTTGCCCTTCCCTTGATTTGGAATCAGTGTGTAGCAGTTTCTAGAACCTTCAGGAAAGCTCCTTAGGGTTTGAAGCTGTCTTTGAGCTGTGAAGGGAATCGATTTGGAGACTCCGGTTTCAACAAAGGATGAATCTGAGACGTAGTTTATACCCGTTGCGTCGTCTTTGTACGATGATCCACTTGGGATACCACAGTCGATGCTTATGAAACCTATGATCATGCAACCAATAAAGATTGAAGGACTATACTTTCTTCACAAGAAAATAGTCATGAATAGTTAAAAAAAAGAACCTGATTGGTCTTGTGCATGAACCGAAACGATGAGACACAATGCAAACGTTGCTGAATATATCAAATAGAGAAAACGAAATGTTTCCATTTTCGTCTGGTTTCTTGAAAAACAAGGAAATTAAAAGACAACTAAAATTGGGTTTTTGTTGTTTTGATGTTGATGAAGTTTGCAGTTTTCTTTTAAAGTCGGAAAAAATAATTTGATTGGAGGTAAAGTCTTAAGACCAAACTTAAACAAATTGAAAGTCGAGTGATTTATATTAGCTACTTGCTCTTGGTGACTATGCAAAGTCAAAACACCCCCAAAAGTCAACGAGAGACCCGCCGTATCATATCAATTATCATCCTTACAAAAAGTATAATAATCGTTTTAATTGTAAGAAGGTTGATTTTTCATTAACTAGGAAATATACATTTTGCACTAGATAACTCAACTTGAAATATGTTTAGTCATGACATCATATGATTATCATTAATATATATATCTTCAGTGTCTTTTCTTTGGTCGTTTACGACCAATATTAGATTTGAATATCTAACGTAATATATATATATATATATATATATATATATATATATATATATATATNGTGTACAATGATGCTTGACATTACTGTCACGGATCACGATTCGGCATGTTGTATTATAACAAACATGGTATTGACAATGTTTGTTCAAGACCTCTATTGTGCGCCGTATGCTATGCAACAGACACTTTACACTTTGCACATAGACGTTTTCGTTTAACACTGCATATATACGTTTCTTTTTGTGGCTATACACTGTCTTATATCAAAACAGAAGGACGTGAAGGTGAAGAGAACGGCCCGAGACTGTTCTTTGCCGTAATAATGTTCTCTACAAGCAATCGCCATGTAGATTCTTCTTTCTTGCTAAGCTTCTTCATTTTCACCTTGAAATTCCTACACGTTAAAAGAAAATGATTACATTTTGTGTCTGAAGATTGCAGTTGTCTGTAATGTGAAATGAAACTGATTACAATCTGTACCAGCAGAGAGGGACTTTGCAAGAATCCGAATCCCCACAGATACAAGAGTGAAGCTGAAGAAGCTGCCACATCCTTTTGCAATGAGGACATGAGGCCCTAGACTTGCATCCCAAGAAATGTCTGAGTGCACCTTCAAGTCCTTTACACGCCGGGAACTTACACACGGTTTGGCTTCCTTTAAGAGCCTTATCACGAGGTCCAATTGTCCCACAACCTTCACTACATATGTGGACAAGAGCTTCCATGGCTTCATAAAGCTGCAGATACACTTTTTTGTCCTCAAGTTTTCTCCTTCTCTCTTGTTTCCGAGTGTCTGCTTCAACGACTGCCTCAACGAGCTCTTGTTCAAGCAGAGGATTAGCTCGTTTCATCACTTTCCATCCCTCTGTTGAAGATACAGATTTGAAGTCTTTGATGACCATCGAGAAACATACAAAGCAAATTCTAGTTGCGTCGCAGTTCCGCGCCAACTGAAGCACATCGATCACATTCTCCTTGTTAATCCATCCATTATCAAGAACCTCTATACAAAAACTTTTTTCAGAGATGGTATAGAGTAGCAGTGTGACAGAACCAATAAGTGGAGCACAAACTTCTTCATTTCTTCCTCCTCGTAGCTGCAGGTTTTAATATTAGGCAGGAGAAACTAGCATTATGAAAGCAATATCCATTTGAACACATGGAACATACCAGGAAGAGTATAGAAAGCGAATGATGCTTCATAAGGCACTCCGAAGATTTTGAGGTATGTTTTTCCATTTTTATTCCTTGATTTTTTCAGAAGTTTCGCCATAACGGGTGAGGCTGCAGCCTGGAGAGGACAAAACCTTTTAATATATATCATCAGTAAGCACTAAAAATGTGGCCAGTGACCCCAATGAGTTATCCTATATTCCCATGAGCTAAAACAGAGTAAAATCTTTACAAAAAACTCACCAAGACACTTGAATGAACTGGAAACCGAGATTTGTTATCGATTTCAACAAAGGTATCTGCTCCAAATCCTTGCTTGAAAAGCTTATCCCAAGTTTCTACTGCTTCTTTGGGCACAACAAGGCGTGATAAGCTCAAAGGTGTCCTTGTGGAAGCTTGAAAACGCTGGAAGGTAAAACAAGGAAGAGGAGGCGGTTTTGGAATGTTCTTGGTACTAGACATTGTTGGTGGTGAAGTAGGTTGAAGCAGAGTGAAGACATGATCACGAGGAGCATAGAAAGACTCTTCTTCTTCTACTCCTATATCAAACACACGCGTGAATTTACCATCTGAACAAGCCATCAGACCACCAAACCCGCGAAGTCACAATAGGTTACCGGTTCTCCAATCTGTTGAGATCAAATGCAAAAAGCAACCATGAGTTATGTATCAGAGTAAAGAGTCAATCTCAAATTTTCTCTAACCAAGACTCAAGTCCCCTACTTAAGAAAATCATCGAACACAAAGTAAGCGTCAACTTTGGATTCAAAAACTATCAAACATGGACGTGAACAGGAATGAACTAAAAACCCGATTTTGATTCCAAGACAATGTCTTTGTATTCCAATAAGCTTCATTAGACATGAACCCTCAATGAGAAATACAGAGGCAGTCATACAGAGATTATAAAGACCAAGAGGAAAAACTAAGTAGTACGAAGAACAAAAACATCAAGGTTACCCACTAAAAACAGATCAAAACATGAATGTTACGGCAAGATTCAGAGTCACTGAGAGAAATAAACCAAAACCAGAAACTGGAACGACGCGAAAACGAAGAGAAACAGAATCATTAAGCAAGAAGAAAACAAAAAAAAATAGGAAGAGCCTTGATCATTGTTGTTTAACAATTATTGGTTGAGAATCATTCTTATCCAGAAACTCAGAATTCTGAGATTTTACCCAATTCTCGGAAGAATCATCTCTTAGATACACAGTATCTGGTTAGTTTAAAAGTTCACAAATTACAACCATTGATTTTGGAATCACGAACTCAACGCTAAAAGGAAAAAGAAACAAAAATTAGAAGCGAAGCGAAAGAACCCAACCTTTGGTAACTTAATTCCAATTCTTATTATAAATCACACAATACAGAGAGGAAATCCAAAGGTCACGAAAAAGTAGTAGCAAATTTGCATACTACTCAAAACGTCAACACTAAAAACGGCGACGTTTTAAAAGTGGGGAGAATTAACAATTTTGCTTCTTTAATGAAGGCCACAAATGTTTTTTTTATAATAAGAATTGGAATTAAGTTAGAATGATTTGAGGGAGAATATAACATCGAAAGACATTATTATATATGGCTGATCTTGAATTGCACTAAGAACTAAAGTTAGTGAATCCTTGTCATCATCTTTTATATGTCTCCCTGCCGGTTTAATTTACATTATCTTACCGACTAGCCGGTGAAAAAATAACACCGACCATGTAATATGATACAAACAACTGAATAAGGGTCGACAGGTCGACTCATCCTTTTATTATATAGGTTAAGAACTGTATTTTCTGTTTCAACTATGATTTATGATTTGACCAATTTTATCACGGGTTTCCCAGAGGAATTAAACGTAAAAAGTAAAAAAAAAAAAAAAAAAAGTAACTCGGACAGCTAAATTTGATTTCTATTTCTTGCATACATGTGCTCCGGAGAATTGCGAATCGCCAATACGAGAACACCACGTTGACAGATTAGATTTCCAAGTGGGACGGCGTTGAAGTCTTTTCATTATGTTTGTTTGCGTATTCTCTCATTTGTGTGTGATAAAAGAAAAAAAAAAAAAAAATTGGCGACGAATTAACAGAAAATATAAAATTGCTAGTTTTTTTTTTTTTTTTGAATACTTTTCTTTCTTTTTATGATAATGTCATTTTGAAGTTTATAAATGTTAAAAGGTAAATCTTATTATCAAGCAATGTTATTCACGTTTAAAAAACACAAACAAAAACATACAAGCAGCTATCGGTTAAATCTTCATATTAAAAAATGCTCTCGGTTAAGCTATTAAACCCTAATAAAAATTATTGAAGCAGTTATATTAAGCTTTAACTATCAATGGTTTACAATTTGGATCCGGGTTACATAAGCAGTGACATCAACAGTAATACACAGGTGAAAGATGCTGCAGTGTCCTCTACTCCAGCTCTCTCCTGGAAGATGACAAAAAGAATCTAATCTAATATGTACATATGTTCTGTTTTTTTTCTTGATAAACACGTACTGACCCACATATATGTTGCAAGTTATTTAATAATATATGTCACATGCTAACAATAAACTAAAATAAACTAAAACAATTATGATAACATGGATTGGTGGGTTGCATTATCATTGACCTCGGTCTCTGGTCCACACATCTTGGTCGCCACGGAACCTCGACCCTTTTGGATTGTAGTCCTACCCCACGAAAGACGTATTAAAATCAAAGTCGTCCTCTAATCCGATAATATAAATCTACGTACACACATCTACAACAGCCGTACACCAAAAACTAGAGTCAGTAAGAACAAAACTTAAAAGAGAAAATGAGAGAGGGATCTCATGTTATCGTTCTGCCTTTCCCAGGACAAGGACACATAACTCCAATGTCCCAGTTCTGCAAACGATTAGCCTCAAAAGGTCTTCAGCTCACTCTTGTCCTCGTCTCCGACAAGCCCACGCCTCCATACAAAACAGAGGACGACTCAATCACTGTCTTCCCTATCCCCAATGGCTTCCAAGAGGGCGAAGAGCCTTTAGAAGACCTCGATGATTACATGGAAAGAGTAGAAACCAGCATCAAAAACAGCTTACCGAAGTTGATTGAAGACATGAAACTGTCTGGAAATCACCCCAGAGCCCTCGTGTACGACTCCACCATGCCATGGCTTCTTGATGTAGCTCATAGTTATGGTTTGAGGGGTGCCGTGTTTTTCACTCAACCTTGGCTTGTAACAGCTATTTACTACCATGTTTTCAAGGGTTCGTTCTCTGTACCGCCAACAAAGTACGATCACTCTACGTTAGCATCTTTCCCGTCGTTCCCGATGCTGAGTGCGAATGATTTGCCGTCTTTCCTCTGCGAATCGTCCTCTTACCCTAATATACTAAGGATTGTGGTCGATCAGCTCTCCAACATTGATCAAGTCGACATTTTGTTGTGCAACACTTTCGATAAGTTGGAGGAAAAGGTACAGAGAATATATCCATAGATGTATATCGCTTATTTATTTGTGTGATTATGGTTAATTTGATATTTATTTGTATTTTTGTTGCTCGTAGGTATTGAAATGGGTCCAAAGCTTGTGGCCAGTCTTGAATATTGGACCAATGGTTCCATCGATGTATTTAGACAAACGACTGTCTGAAGACAAAAGTTACGGATTTAGCCTCTTCAATGCAAAAGTCACTGAATGCATCGAGTGGCTGAACTCAAAGCAGCCTAATTCTGTTGTCTACGTATCATTCGGAAGCTTGGTGATTCTAAAAGAAGATCAAATGATGGAACTCGCGGAGGGTCTAAAACAGACCGGTCGTTTCTTCTTGTGGGTTGTGAGAGAGACAGAAACGGACAAAATCCCAAGAAACTTTGTAGATGAAATAGGTGAGAAGGGACTAATCGTGAGCTGGAGCCCTCAGCTTGAAGTACTTGCACATGAATCGATCGGTTGTTTCTTGACACACTGTGGATGGAACTCGATGTCAGAGGGGTTGAGTTTGGGAGTTCCGATGATTGGTATGCCACATTGGACAGATCAGCCCACGAACGCAAAGTTCATGGAGGATGTGTGGAAGGTTGGGGTTAGGGTTAAAGCAGAAGGTGATGGGCTAGTGAGAAGAGAAGAGATTGTGAGACGTGTGGGTGAAGTAATGGAAGGGGAGAAAGGGAAAGAGATTAGAAAGAATGCTGAGAAATGGAAAGTGTTAGCTCAAGATGCTGTTTCCGAAGGAGGTAGCTCTGATAAGAGCATCGATAAGTTTGTTTCAATGTTTTGATATGAAGGATTGAAAGTAAGTAATTTACAAGTCCCTAGTCCAAGTTCCAGATGCCAATGGGGACTTTCTATTGCAAATTGCATACCAAATTGTACAAGAAAGAAGAAAAGCAGGCATACTCACATGAGCCGTCTCCAATTTTGACGAATCTCCTCTGTTTCGAGTATCTCTCTGTCTATCTAACGGAGTTAGGAAAAGAGTTTCAGTTTTCAAAAGTCAAAAGACTGAGTCAACTGGTGACAAATTCGAACGTTAGGATAAAAATCATGTTTGTTTTGTTTTTATTTTATGTTCTAAGTATTATTAATAAGAGACTTGTGATTTCCTTTTTCTATTTAAATGATTTTCCTTTTGTGAGTCCAATTATGTAAAAAGCATTAAAACAAAATTTCCTTTTTCTTAAAAAGCCTAACAACGGTCATAAACTTTCCTCATAAATTAGTCTCTCTCTCTTCTAAGAACCAACGTTCTCTTCTTTTTTTGTTTGTTAAAACCAACGTTGTCTTCTTCCAAGGGCGTTAACCTAGAGTGCTCTTTCTTCTTCTTCGTCTTTACAAAAACCTGAGTTTCTTCTGGAGAAAGTCATGTATGGGAATTATTCGTCGGAGGTTTGAGATGTCGTCGTCAATCGTCATATCACTGATTTTGGATGGGGATCGAATTGAAGAGATCAGGATTACGTACGGTGATGACGTTTATCTCAATACACAAAACCTCTTGGGTTCTCTGCTTTGAATCCATCCACAGAGTCATCAATCATCATCATGCGAAGATTCAACTAGGTTCGTCTCCTTCATATATCCCTCTCGATTCTCCGAAAACGCTTAAAAAAAATATTTTGTTTCTTTGTATAGGGTTAATCTGCGGCTATTTATTTACAGGCACGACGACGAACATTTGATTCCGCGTTGGGATTTCGATAAGGTAATTTGATAAATATTGTTTTTGAACTAGGGATCTTGTAGTGGTAAAGGGTTAACACTAGGAAATTTAATTCTAGTTGATTTTTCTGTTTTATCTATAGGATTATTAATTAATTACGCTTACTTTACTTGCAAGTCTTGACACTTTTGCAGGATCTCAGAAGCCGTTGTTGGAGCGTTGTATTCACGCTACAGGTCTCTTGTTTTACCACATAACATCTGTGTGTTTAATTTGTTATCAGTTTTTATTCATTAAATGCCCTTTGGTTTTGCCGTTTTGGATAATGATTCTCAGGAATATTCTCCTCCTGTGCTCGCAATTACTATGATGTTCTCTTGGTGTTTCTCCAAAGGGACTTCGATCGAGTGATATATCAGATAAGGAAGGAGTCTCGCGCGTTTCATCATCCTCCTACTTGGTTTTTAGGTGACTTTTCTTCCCTTGCTCAAAAAAGGTTTTAAAAGATTTCACCATTTTTAATACGGATTCGAAATAAAGTTTTTTTCTTTTTGTTTTGTATTGTTTTCCTAATATTAAATTTACAAATCCATGTGAAAGTTAATCTAACTTTGGATCCAGTCATTAAGTTGATCATTAGATAGATTTCAAATGTTCAAGTTAATATTAAATTTACAAATCCATGTAGATTAATATCCTGATTGGCAATGGCTGTTACGAAAGCGCCGTACCTGATTGGCAAGAAATACAGAAGCTACCCATGGACATACATTGACTGCGGTAACTGGTCCATCTGATGTATTACAGGTACGGCGCTTTCATGGTGAGCAGACCTGCATTAAGAACAACCATGTCAACGGTGGAATCTAATACAATAAAACGATGAACTGAGGAAATTACAGTTCTACATACTTTGACGGTTAAACCTGGTCCTCATAAGGCATAACATACCCACTGCCAGCGTGGTCATTAGACATGCATTGGAGGCATAATAAGCGGGAAAATAAACATTTTTTGCATTGAATTTGGTCTACTAAGACATAATAAGCATCAACATAATTAACTAGTAAATTAGACATTGACAAAAACTTGTCCGGGTGTATGTCGTCCACTGATATGTTACGGTTTTGACTCACTTTGACCCCGTTTATTTGATAGTTTTGTAGTTGTTTGAGTCCTTTTCAGGTTATAATAAGAGGCTAGGAAGCTAAAAGCAAGGATTGGAACAGCAGGAGCAATCGGAGCAGAAAGGAGTTGAATTGGAGCAGAAAAGCTGATTTTAGACCCAGGAGCACATGCTCCCGATTTCCGAGCACATGCTCCCAACTCTACGGTTTCATGACGACACGTGGCAAGCATCTAGGCGCCGATTCCCTGCCTAATTCCCCTTATTTTAGGCGATCCTTTGTGAGAGAAAGAGGGCTGAGATCGCTTTTTAATAGGGAGATTTGAATTTGGAATCTTTCCTTATTTTTCTCTACTTGTATGCTATTTAACCTAGGGTTTTTAGGAGAGAGGGATATACCTTTTTCTTTTGTTTTTGAGCGACGTTTTTGTGAGAGGGAGAAGAGCGGCTACCTTGTGAAGCATTCTCTGAACCCTTTTTATTTTTATGTCATTGAATTTCTCATCTTTTGCTATGATTCATTTCTCTATGTCTGAGTAGTTTTCTTTGCTAGATTAGGGGTTTCAAAAGGGGTTTCATGGGTTAGCAACAGAACACAAATAGGGCTTTATATAATCGATTGTCTTCACTATTGTTAGACTTAATGCTTAGGTTGATTTGATCACCCAATCTATGATTCTAGGTTTATCTATTCATCAAAAGTGTAATAGGTTGCTAGAAAAGACATTAGTGGGCAAATTATCCTAGACCTGCGAAAGTTGATGTGTAGGTGATTTGTGAACTTATCATTCCTGTTCTTTAATGCTTGTCTGCGATTCTGGGCTCAAACGACAGTTTAGGGTTTATGGACCGCCGAGCATGTGCTCCGGATGTCTGAGCACGTGCTCCGCGTTTCCGCACAGAATCGATCAGATAGAGTTATTGATACCACGACAGTGGATCAGTTTATATTTATGTTTGAGTTCTAGACTGGTACTTAATCTATGCCCTGAATAGTTGTTTAGTTGCTATCTCTGAAATTCCCGAGAATCACCCCTGATCTAGTGTTTTGTTTATTGCCTTTTTATACCGTTTTTAATCGCTTAAATTGTTACCAAAAAACCAACTTTGAATTGTCTTAGCTTGAAATTGAACCAATAGAACCATAGAGTAAAACTTGGTCTTCGTGGGATTCGACCCCTAAGTACTACTTCTTTGCTGTGCACTTGCAGTAGGAAAATAGGGTTTAAAACTCTGTGTTATCATCCACCGCCTCAACTAACCTGCACAATTGGTAACTTGTAAGACACCAAAACCGGAATGGTTTAATGAAGGAACGGTGGACATCAATGATTGTTGTCTATCAAATAGAAATGGTCAATCATCATAATACCCTGTGTGGGTGGACACGAACGTCGAAACTAGTAAATGGTCTATCAAACATTAGGTCTATCCTCGTAATTACTTGGTGGACAGAACTGATGGATCTACGAACTCGTGTATCAGATCCGGTGTCGATACCGAATAACAAACTATTATTTTAATAAACTGACTAAAAACCCAAACAAGGATGACGATTAACTCGGTTGTGATGCTAATTCGAGTAAAAAAAGCACATACTCACCTAGGAGAGGCGGTAACGCCAGTTTTCTTCCCGTCGCTTGAAATCTCTGCATCTGACTTTACACTGAAACGAGAAAGACAACCGAGTAGGATTTTCTGATTTCTGCAAAAAACGTAAAAAACGAAATTCTACTCTTACATACCAAGGGTTGGGTTCGGAAGAAGGTTCCCTTGTTCTCGCCGACTATGGCGGGTGGAGGTGGAAGAAGCGGAGGATTCAGCCGTAGAAGTGACTGTATTAAGTAATTTATCATTACACCCAAAGACGACGGACTATTTCTTCGGTGATAAAGATGAAACGTCACAGAATAGGAGAGAGGCGAAGAAGCAAAGATTTCTACGAAGAGAAGAAGCAACCGTTGCGTTTTACGAAGAAATTAAATGATATTATAATTAATTTTAATCATAATTCTTAATTTTGGAGATAAAATTGTTGAAGGTATAAAGGTCTTTTTTGAGTGTATGTGTGGCAGGCGAGAGAAGGAGATATTGAAAGTTGCATAACTCAGAAATTTTGGTACTGTTCATGGCATATTATATAAAATTCTCCTACTACTACCTCTACCATTGATACTACCACTACCCATTACCACTGCCACTGATACTACCACTACCTCTGCCATTGATAATAATATATATAAATGGCATTTTTTGTATTCAAATCATAGAGAGATGTGACCGAAGTGAGGTGAGGATGCATTAAAAGCTAGAGAGAGAGAATAAGACTACAAAATTAAAATATTTTATGATGTGATAGTACTAGTCAATAGTGATGAAAAAGCAAAGCCAATAGTGATGAGTCAGGTGTGATTTCAACCGACATTACTTTTTACTTTTATCTTTGAACCCATCCACACTACTCGTAGAGAAAATGTTTAAAAGCATATCAATACCCATATATGATCATTTATAAATTACTTAATTAGTTAGATGTTTTAAAATAGTACTTATGACACATTTTGTTGGCAAGAAAAATAACTATGTACAACAATGACGTTTTGTTAAATAGCCCGGCTGTAGAGGATTTTTAAGGTTTGCCATAAGTTCGATATATCAAATCAAAGAGCGATGTGACCGAAGTAAGGTGAAATTTTCGACATCAAAACTGTGATATGTTTCACTTTATGAATTTTTTTTTTAATTTGATTTTAAACAATTATGACATTTTTTGGCAAGAAAAACAATAATATATATAAATGGCGTTTTTTGTATTCAAATCAAAGAGAGATGTGATCGAAGTGAGGTGAGGATGCATCAAAGGCTAGAGAGGGAGAGAAGAAGACTACAAAATTAAAATATTTTATGATGTGACAGTACTAGTCAATAGTGATGAAAAAGCAAAACCAATAGTGATGAGCTAGGTGTGAATTCAACATACATTATTTTTTACTTTTATCTTTGAACCCATCCACACGACTCATAGAGAAAATGTTTAAAAGCATATCAATACTCATATATGATCATTTATAAATTACTTAATTAGTTAGATGTTTAAAAACAGTACTTATGACATTTTGTTTGCAAGAAAAATAACTATGTACAACAATGACGTTTTCTTAAATACCCCGGCTGTAGAGGGCTTTTAAGGTTTGACATAAGTTCGATATATCAAATCAAAAAGCGATGTGACTGAAGTGAGGTGGAATTTTCGACATCAAAACTGTGATATATTTCACTTTATGAATTTTTTTTTTAATAATTTGATTTTAAACAATTATGATATTTTTTGGCAAGAAAAACAATAATATATATAAATGGCGTTTTTTGTATTCAAATCAAAAAGAGATGTGACCGAAGTGAGGTAAGGATGCATCAAAGACTAGAGAGAGAGAGAGAAGAAGACTACAAAATTAAAATGTTTTATGATGTAACAGTACTAGTCAATAGTGATGAAAAAGCAAAGCCAATAGTGATTAGCCAGGTGTGATTTCAACAGACGTTACTTTTTACTTTTATCTTTGAACCCATCCACACGACTCGTAGAGAAAATGTTTAAAAGCATATCAATACTCATATATGATCATTTATAAATTACTTAATTAGTTAGATGTTTAAAAACAGTACTTATGACATTTTGTTGGCAAGAAAAATAACTATGTACAATAATGACATTTTGTTAAATACCCGAGTTGTAGAGGGGTTTTAAGGTTTGACATAAGTTCCATATATCAAATCAAAGAGCAACGTGACCGAAGTGAGGTGGAATTTTTGACGTCAAAATTGTGATATGTTTCACTTTATGAAATCTTTTTTTTTTTAATTTGATTTTAAACAATTATGACATTTTTTGGCAAGAAAAACAATAATATATATATATAGCATTTTTGTTATTCAAATCAAAGAGAGATGTGACCGAAGTGAGGTGAGAATACATCAAAGGCTAGAGAGAGAAGAAGAATACAATATTAAAATATTTTATGATGTGAGATTACTAGTTAATAATGATGAAAAAACAAAGCCAATAGTGATGAGCCAGGTGTGATTTCAACAGACATTCTCTTTTTATTTTTATCTTTGAACCCATCTACATGACTCGTAGAGAAAATGTTTAAAAACATATCAGTACCCATATATGATCATTTATAAATTAATTAATTAGCTAGATGTTTAAAAATAGTACCTATGACATTTTGTTGGCAAGAAAAATAACTATGTACAACAATGATGTTTTGTTAAATATCCCGGCTGTAGAGGGTTTTTAAGGTTTGACATAAGTTCGATATATCAAATCAAAGAGCGATGTGACCGAAGTGAGGTGGAATTTTCGACATCAAAACTGTGATTTGTTTCACTTTATGAAATCTTTTTTGTTAATTTGATTTTAAACAATAATGACATTTTTGGCAAGAAAAACAATAATATATATAAATGGCGTTTTTTTGTATTCAAATCAAAGAGACAAGTGACCAAGCGAGGTGAGGATGCATCAAAGGCTCTCGAGAGATAAAAAGACTACAAAATTAAAATATTTTATGATGTGACAGTACTAGCTGGTGATGAAACAACGTTTTATATAACTCGCTCATAACGTTCGTTAATTATTGTACTATATATTAATTAAGTTGACATATTGTGCCACTTTTATTTCACGATCGTTTGCGAACCAACCGGGTCATGGATGCTATGTGCATTTATCTAAATAAACCATTAGTTTGTTGGGAGAATCTCTTAAGACATCTCTATCGGTTATATAGTCATTTGAGTGTCAAAAAAATTAAATAATAATATTTTTAATTTAATTTAATTATTTAATTATTTTTTAGTTTGCTCAACCAATCAAGTGATGACAACTGTAGATGCTGTTGGCAGAGACACTTTCTATTCATCTCTCCGACTTTTTTTTAATTTTTTTAACTTTTTTACTTTTTTTTATTTTTGTGATTCTCTATCAAATATGTCCTATAGTAATAGAAGTGCTATTAGTTAAGGAGCCAATGATTCATTTTATATAGTAATAAGTAACAAACATCATCAAGTTAGATAAATAACCTCACTTTTTGGAAGTGGAGGTAGGTCATCACCAAATTCAACCAACAGATAAAGAGAGAGAGAGGAAGGTGTGGGTGTGTTTGTCTACAGTGCAAAAAGACAAATGAGAAAATAATTCCCATAATAATAGTAGTAATAATAAATAAGCGTTAATTTGAAAGGCAAAAAGAAATTTTTTTAACACACAAACAGAAATTAGAAAAGAGGGAAAGAAAACGAAACCAAGGAGAGAGCTACGTTGCTACAGATGACACTAGGTAGGAGAGGTAGGTTGGATTGGTAAGATGGCACTGCTAGAAAAAAAAAAAAAAAGTTAATTGAAACCACACACGGACAGTATCCACATATCAAAATTAATTTTTTTTAATATGTATGATGATTTTTTTTGTATAGCCATCAGATGGATCTTTAATTTAATTTTTCGTAATATACTTAGCTCTTGAAGACTTTTTATTGGGAGATTTTCAACATCCCACCACTAATACACCTATTGAGAATGGATCTAAAGATAATATGTACATAAAACATAAATAATTATATATGATCAGATCTTGTACAAGATTATAAAATAAAATCTGTTGAATATGCCAATTTTGTTATACCTTTCTATTGATTTACTAATTAATTTTACTCTTAGTTCAAGGTATTTGCAATCGTGAAACTAATGCAAAATCCTAAGTGATAATTTATGGTTGAAAAATATAGAAACTTTGGAGTTTGTTTGTTTTTTGTTTGGTCGGTTCATTCCACGGTTCCACCTAATATTGTTTATTTATTTTTATTTTCAAGTAAATTTAGGTGTTATACATACCCAGATGCATTTATATTAACTTTTTGACGTCATCATTCTAATAAATATTCAAATACTAGTGTTAAACCCAAGTTGTTTAATATGGGCCTAACTGCTCTTCTTAATGGGCTTTAAGTGGTTTAGTTTCAAAACGCACCGTTTTGTTCATCAAAATGACCGTTTCCCAAATTCGATCATCGTCTTCAATCGCACGCCGTGCCCCTTTTCCAAGTTTCACTGAAGAGAGAGAGAGAGAGAGAGAAAGAACAAAGTTGGTATTTTTTTCTTCTGGGTGGGAGTGACTAAGTTCTGATATATCTCGTTGCAATTCGTATCGTTAACGCTCGTTAATACCCAATAACCCGCTTTGGGCGGGTCAAGTTTCGGCGCAGAGATTTTAGGGTTTTTTTTTTTTTTTATAATCTCGAATCGAGCGAATGATTGTTCTCCTGAAGACTCTGCTTAGTTCTTGGCGAGTACTTGGGTGCTTTGCGATGAAGCGATGAAGCAGCCATTCATTGTCCTGTGATGAAGAGAGGTACTCTTTCTGGCTTCAGAAATTTAATTCAGCTCTCTTCACTTCGGTCTCGTGGACTCAGTTCCTCAACATTAACCGATACTAGACCTTTTCCTGATTATTCACCAAAGAAAGCTTCAGTAAGAGACACTGAATTGGTTCACCAAATCACCAATGTGATTAAGCTTCGTCGTGTTGAGCCTCTGAGGCGGAGTTTAAAGCCTTATGAATGCAAGTTCAAGACTGATCATTTGATTTGGGTTTTGTTGAAGATTAAGAGTGATTACAAGCTGGTTCTTGATTTCTTTGATTGGGCTCGCTCCCGTAGAGACTCCAACCTTGAATCCCTTTGTATTGTCATTCACTTGGCTGTGGCGTCGAAGGCTCTTAAAGTTGCTCAGTCTCTCATTAGTAGTTTTTGGGAGAGACCGAAGTTGAATGTTACTGATTCCTTTTTACAATTTTTTGATCTTTTAGTATACACTTACAAGGACTGGGGTTCGGATCCTCGTGTATTCGATGTTTTCTTCCAAGTACTCGTTGAATATGGAATGCTCCGTGAAGCGAGAAAGGTCTTTGAGAAGATGTTGAATTACGGATTGGTTCTCTCTGTTGATTCTTGTAATGTATACCTTGGCCGTCTTTCGAAAGACTGCGGTAATAACGCAACAGCAATCATAGCATTCAGGGAGTTTTCGGAAGTGGGTGTTTGTTGGAATGTTTCTTCTTATAACATTGTTATTCATTGTATTTGTCAACTCGGGAGAATAAACGAAGCCCACCATCTACTCCTGCTTATGGAGCTGAAGGGCTACACCCCTGATGTAATCAGTTACAGTACAGTGATAAATGGATATTGTAGATTTGGGGAACTTGATAAGGTTTGGAAGCTCATTGCAGAAATGAAACAGAAAGGGCTGAAGCCAAATTCTTATACTTATGGTAGCATAATTGATTTGCTCTGCAAGATTTGTAAGCTAGCCGAAGCAGAGGAGGCTTTTAGAGAGATGATAGAGCAAGGTATACTTCCTGACACAGTAGTGTACACAACACTTATTGATGGTTTCTGCAAGCAAGGGAATGTTCGGGCTGCGTCCAAGTTTTTTTATAAGATGCACTCTCTGGATATTAGACCAGATGTTTTGACATATACTGCTATTATATCAGGGTTTTGTCAGATTGGCGACATGGTGGAGGCTGGTAAACTTTTCCTTGAAATGCTTTGCAGGGGTTTAGAGCCGGATAGCATTACTTTTACTGAACTTATAAATGGATACTGCAAAGCAGGGCAGATGAAAGATGCTTTTAGGGTCCACAATCACATGATTCAGGCTGGGTGCTCCCCGAATGTCGTTACATACACCACATTAATTGATGGGATCTGTAAGGAAGGGGACTTAGATTCAGCGAATGACCTTCTTCATGAAATGTGGAAAATAGGTCTTCAGCCAAATATTTTTACTTATAATTCCATTGTCAATGGTCTATGTAAGTCGGGTAGTTTTGAGGAGGCAGTTAAACTTGTTGGAGAATTTGAAGCTGTGGGTCTTAATGCAGATGCTGTAACTTATACAACCTTGATGGATGCCTACTGTAAAGCAGGGGAGATGGATAAAGCTCAAGAGATTTTGAAAGAGATGCTCGGGAAAGGGCTTCAACCTACTATTGTCACATTTAACGTCCTAATGAATGGCTTTTGTTTGCATGGGATGTTAGAAGATGGTGAGAAGCTTCTAAATTGGATGTTGGCAAAAGGTATAGCGCCTAATGCAACCACATATAATTCTCTCATGAAGCAATATTGCATTAGAAATAACCTGAAGGCAGCAACTACAATTTATAAGGACATGTGTTCTCGGGAGGTAGGACCTGATGGTAAGACGTATGAGAATTTAGTTAAAGGCCATTGCAAGGCTAGGAACATGAAGGAAGCATGGTTTTTATTTCAGAAAATGAACGAGAAGGGATTTAGTGTCTCTGTCAGCACATATACCGCTCTCATTAAAGGATTCTTGAAGAGGAAGAAATTTGTGGAAGCGAGAGAAGTTTTTGACCAAATGAGAAGAGAAGGGTTAGCTGCGGATAAAGAAATTCTCGACTTTTTCAGTGATACAAAATACAAGGGAAGGAGGCCAGATACAGTTGTAGATCCTATTGATGAAATAATAGAGAGTTACCTTGTGGATGAGGAACTAAGGGAAGCCAATTAGCTGGTGGTAGGTTAGAACTCAAAAGGTTAATCTTAGTGAGAATGAATGTGGTTTTCAAGGAGACATGGTGCCTTCTTCCAAGTCTTAGAAGCATCAGGTCGTTAAGGAGCTCTTTAGATTGAAAAAGGCGTAAGGGGTTCTGCATATGAAACACAGATTATAAGCTTCTGATCGAATCTGTCAGCAGATGACCCTGTATGTGGATTTTACTTGTCTACCAACGCAACTTCATCTTGACAAGAGTATCTGTGAACTCCTCCCTGAACGTTCTTGTTTGTTTCCTTATGTGTGAGGATTCTGCAGGTTCACATTAATTCTTACTGATTTGTTATTTGCTGAAAGAGAAGTGATGCTGGTGCAACTGCTCCATTTTGGCGATTTTCTTCAGCTTCATATCCAGATTTCAAAGTTCTGGATCCTGTTACTCTGTTATTGCTCTTCGAGGTAACAATAAGAATACCATGGTCCTTGAAATTGAAATAACATCCAAGGGTGCGTACTTATGAAAGTTCTTTCTTGCTTGACATCTGTTTGCAATCGCTTACAAGACTTGAAAGTTCTGATCATACAAAGCTTCTCACATGTTTGTTTATCCCTGGTTTTTAATCGTAGGGATGCGTGTATTAATCCTGTTGAGCCAAATTCTAATATCATGGTTCATCCTACATCGTGTTCTGAATGCTCACGGAGGACTTCTCAATGAAGATGTAAGAGAGCTTAAACTAGTTTTATTTCTTCTTTTGGATGGGTTCATATCATATCTGCCATGACTTTGCGTTAATAGCAGTCTAGTCTTATGCCCATTCAAATTTTTGGTTTCTGACTAATCAGCCTTGTATTTCTAAGTTAGACCTGGTTAGATGTGATTTTCTAACATTAATCCATGGAGTTGAATACATGGTAGAGGGGACAATGTCCAGGGTTCTTGATTCTACTTACAGTTAAAATGAGAACATGGAAAGATTTTACAGTATTTCATTTTGCCTGGCAACTTGATAAAATATAACTCTCTTTTCGGATTTTGCAGAGAAAGCCACCACATAATGTAAATGAAGCCGACTGGGGTCTATAAACCTACATCAAGAAACTTTTATATTAGAAGGTTTAAGTTCACATTACACATATTTGAAGCCAACCCAAGAACAGGACGTGTAGAAGACAGAGCACTATGCAAAATGTATATTTTTATATATATATATTTCATATTTGAAAGAAGAAAAAAAGTTACAAGTTTAACATCGTTGTAGCTTAAATAATCCGAGAGCTCCGGCGTCTCTTTCTCCGTCAACTTCTCCGCCTCTTCTCTCTCTCCACCACTCACATGCCGCCATAAATTTGAAAAGGTTTATTTTTTTTTTTTGCTACTTCCATTTATTTTATTTTAATTTTGTTGTAGTTTTTTACTACAAACATATATTATCCGAATCTTTTAAGCATTCAATGAACTTGTTGAATAACCAATTATTTGTTTCACAATATATTTACCCATGTGTTTCTCTTAAACGAAATTTATCTTAATTAATTTTAGATTAAAGACCATTTTTGAACCCCCCCCCCCCCCCCCCCCC
>NC_025698.1:2341422-2343597 GCF_000633955.1 Camelina sativa | reverse complement strand
CCCCCCCCCCCCCCCCCCCCCAATAAAATTTAAAATCATAGCCCAAATCGGAATGTTTAGTTGGGAAAGTTAATTGTGTTGTCGTTTCATATAATCATATACTTAAAATTTTCAACGCTTGAATTCGCTTCACAACATAATCTGTTTTTTTTTTCCTTCAACAGCTTGTCAAAACAAAACAACTATAAGATGAATAAAAATAACTTGGAAAATATAAGATAAATTTAAAAAATGGAGCTCATACATACATATATTGACTTTCTATAATTCTATTTAGAATGATTAACGATATCATTGAGTTAGTTTCAATAATGTGTGAGCTATATATGGTTAATCACATGTCTTTTTGGGGGTCAACAGCTATCACATGCATGTCATGTGTGATATATATATATAATCATAACTAACGGTAAGATGGCCGTTTATGAAAAAAGGTTTACATATGTATATGGCTAATTAAATTCAGAATGCGCAACAAAATGTCATCGTTGATTCAACGACCGTTGCTACTAAAAAAGTTCTATATCAACCATGTGAGCACCTAATAATTGGAAATGTTAAATTCAGAAACTCTTATCATATAGATATCAGTATAGCACATGTACTTAATTGTACCATAGACTCCGATAACGAATAAGTCATGCTCTCTCTATATATATCCATGGTTTGATGCATCAAAATCAATTCAAGCATAAACTCAACCTCACATTAAAAAAAAATGACAAAACCTGCTATAACATTTGCACTTCTCTTCACACTTGTGATCACCTTCATCAATGTGTCGAGAAGCGCGTCCAACGTTTTCAACGTAGTTAGTTTCGGAGCCAAACCGGACGGAGTCACCGATTCCACTGCAGGATTCCTCAAAGCATGGCAAGGGGCTTGTGGCTCGGAAGCTTCAGCCACAGTGGTGGTCCCGAAGGGGACATTTCTGTTGAAGGCAATAACGTTTGGAGGGCCATGCAAGAGTAAAATCACATTTCAAGTGTCCGGAACCGTCGTTGCTCCGGCAGATTACAGGGTCTTTGGCAACTCCGGTTACTGGATTCTCTTCAACAAGGTCAGTAAAATGTCACTTGTCGGCGGGACTTTCGACGCTCGAGCTAATGGGTTCTGGTCTTGCCGGAAATCTGGTCAGAATTGTCCTCCCGGTGTTAGGGTATGTTCTGATCTCTTCTGTCTCTGACTTTAGGATTTTTTTTTTTTAATAGAACTATATATAGTTTATTAACCAAAAAGAAAAAAACTACATATAGTAAGTTTCATAATAATAGTTTCTGGAAAAAGAGGTTGTGGATTGTTCATTATTTAATCGAAATATAGTGAAATAGTTATTGTCTTATTTTACAACTATGTGGCACTACGAATTATGATAATTCCTTTTTTAATTATTATGGATGATCTATCAAACTTTAGTTGACTACCTCATATACTTATAAAATCTTTGATGCATTATTATAGTCAATATCATTCAACTCGGCAAAAGACGTGATCATAAGTGGAGTGAAATCCATGAACAGCCAGGTCACCCACATGACCCTCAATGGTTGCACCAATGTGGTCGTCCGTAACGTCAGACTAGTGGCTCCGGGAAACAGCCCAAACACAGACGGTTTCCACGTTCAATTCTCCGCCGGAGTCACATTCACCGGAAGCACCGTTCAGACCGGAGACGATTGTGTTGCTATCGGCCCTGGTACCCGCAACTTCCTCATCACCAAACTTGCGTGTGGCCCAGGTCACGGGGTTAGGTATACACACCGTTTAATTTCTTAGAATGATTTTATGGACAAATTACGTATATATATTATTAACTCTAAGGAATCATGAATTTCCAACTTAAAACTAGCTAGCAATATATGTAGATTGGTCATATAACTATATGATTATGTGATGACTCGCAGTATCGGGAGCTTGGCGAAGGATTTGAAAGAAGACGGAGTAGAAAACGTGACAGTATCGAGTTCCGTATTTACGGGAACACAAAACGGCGTGAGGATAAAGTCGTGGGCGAGGCCTAGCTCTGGATTCGTTAGAAACGTCTTCTTCCAAAACCTAATTATGAAGAACGTTCAAAACCCTATCATAATCGACCAAAACTATTGTCCTTCTCACCAAGGTTGCCCTACTGACGTATATACTTATCATCTTTTTTTTTTTTTTTTTTTTTTTTTT
>NC_025698.1:2332285-2340715 GCF_000633955.1 Camelina sativa | reverse complement strand
ATGTTTGTGAATGTATTAGCGTTCGGGGGTGAAGATAAGTGGAGTGACGTATAAAAACATACAAGGAACGTCGGCGACACAGCAAGCAATGAAGCTAGTGTGTAGCAAGAGCAATCCATGCACAGGAATCACATTACAAGACATTAAGCTTACTTACAATAAAGGAGCTCCTGCTACTTCCTACTGTTTCAATGCTGCTGGGAAAAGTCTCGGTGTTATCCAACCTACTAGTTGTCTAAACCGATAATATCAAATATCTTAGTGTATATTTATTTGGTGAAAGATGAATTGGTAAAATGTTATTAGGGGATTTTAGCATTCATCTTTTAACCGTTGTTTTTGTTACGATTATAAGATTAATTTGAACGATGGTCCAAATAATTTTGGATACCAACCGGTTTGATCAGAAATTCAGAATACCAAAAATACTTGTTTCTGTAACAATATATGATCACAATGATATGTAACATTACAAATTATTTAGTTATTTTCTTCATCAATAACATACTGTTTTCAGCAACGAAGAAAGTGGAAGACTTTGACCTGTCCCAATCACATTGCACCTTTTTTTTTTTGATTTAAAGAGCAAAATATGAGACAAATCTAGAGGAAACTGAAGAAAAAGAAAGCTTAGATGTGCTTTTTCTAATTGCACATAATTGACATAGTAATCAAATTTATAGATTTAGGAAATTTAACGAAATAAAGAAAACAAAAGGGATGACTGCTACTTAGTGCGCACAAAGAGCCTTCAGATTTACAAAGACTTTTTCCATAAATCAAACTTTGTTAGGTTTCTAAAGATGCAGGGATAGTAGTACTACATCATCGCTCTACTAAAATCAGCTCCAACCTTTTTTATTCTCTTAACTCTCATCAGACCCTTCATCTTCCTCAGTCTCGACCTTCTAGCAGATTCTCGGTTCGACTGTTGTCTCTTCCCTGGTTTAACCTCTTTTTTCATTCTGTAGATAAAATAAACACACAACAACCACTCCAATAAACAAAACAAAAATAAATAAATGTCACGGATAAAAATTAATTCAGCGAGAGCGGCGCAAGAATGAATACTATACCCGATGGTTGTTACGTTGAATTCAAAATGTCGACGAACTAAGCTAACCATATATAGATATTGACTTTCTGTAATTCTTACCAGAATGATTAACGAATATATATGATTGGGTTGGTTTCAATAATGTGACCTAGTTAATTATCACATGTCTTTTTTTTTTTTTTTGGTCAACTGCTAGTTGATCACATGTCCCGTCAAATANCCTGTCATATAAATTTGTAGTGATGTCATCATCTATACATATATGGGTCACTTTTTTTTACCTTACATTTGCAATTCTATATATATATATATATAGTCGCTTAAAGAAAGAGAGAACAAACAAAAGAAGTATAAATGGCTTAGTAACGACATTAACCGTGACGATGTGCATATACGTTCGGTACGAATAATCGAAAGATTGCAAGATATGATCGAGTTGGTATATATTTTTATTGGACTTCAATTAAAAAATTTGTATTGTAAAAGTATTCCTGATTATCGACTTAAAACTGAAATTTGGTATTAAGATGCAAGGTAATGCAGACGACAACTTTATTTATTTATTTTATGGATTATATTATCGTTGTAATGATGCATTCCATGATCATTCTACCTTCGTGGAAATTATAATACATCCTATTTTATTAAGAGTTTGTAAAAATATTCAATACGTAAAAAATATATATCTATAGACTTTTTAGGGTTTTTGGTTGAGTTTCTTTTATTAGAGCATTTATGTAAAATCGATAGTTTTTCTTGAGTTATTATTGTTCATTCTCTATAACGTTCATGTTATATACAGTTTTTTGTTCTAATGGATCGCTAGCTGAGTAAGTTTCCACGTATTTAATTTTATTCATCAATAATATATGGTACTACGGACATACCGAGCATATGAAATATAAATATACTGCACATACATATGATCCATATTATAAGGGAAACTGATTATGTGCAAAAATGTCATCGTAAATACAACGACCGTTGCTCCTAGAAATTATATTATCAATCATGTGTGCAGCTAATTATTTGAAAATGTAAACTCTTTTATCTATCATAAAATAATCACAACCTCTTATCATATAGATAGCACATGTACTTAATTGTACCATAGACTCCGATAACGAACCAATTATTAATTGCTCTTTCTCTATATATATGCCATGCATCAAATTAATTCAAACACAAACACAAACACAAACATAACACAAACTCATATTCACATATATAAAAAATGACAATACCAGCTATAACATTTCTTCCTCTCATCATCTTCCTCACCTTCATCGATGTCTCGAGCAGCGCCACCAACGTTTTCAACGTAGTTAGCTTCGGGGCCAAACCGGACGGGGTCACCGATTCCACTGCAGCGTTCCTCAAAGCATGGCAAGGAGCTTGTGGCTCCGCAGCCTCAGCCACGGTGGTGGTCCCAACGGGGACATTTTTGTTGAAGCAAATAACGTTTGGAGGGCCATGCAAGAGCAAACTCAAGTTTCAAGTGACCGGAACAGTCGTTGCTCCCGCAGATTACTGGGCCTTTGCCAATTCCGGTTACTGGATTCTCTTCAACAAGGTTAGCAGATTCTCAATGGTCGGTGGGACTTTCGACGCTCGAGGTGATGGGTTCTGGTCTTGCCGGAAATCTGGTCAGAATTGTCCTCCCGGTGTTAGGGTATGCTTTCTCCTCTATCAACAGTTACTGTAAATAAAACAATATTCTAACATTTTTACATAAAGCGAAGCACCATAATGCAAAAGAGCTTTAATCATTTTTGATTACTTAAAGTCAGGATCCATCGTCCAATTATTTCTTTATCATATCTTTTTTTTTTTTTTGTGCAAACCCATTGATTAAAATTAAAAACATGAAGTTGGATAAGTTAACACATTTATTTTTCAATTTTATTTTAATTTATAAAAGTTGTATATACAAACATGAACCATATAGCTAGTAGTTCTATAAAAATGATTAGATTTTGGAAGGGAATGGATTCTTTGGTCAAAATAACATGAAATTCTTTAATTTTATTATATTCATCTATGGCAATACAAATTACAATAATTTATTGCTTTTAATTTATTAGTCTATATCAAACTAACCGGCAAACCAATCTCATAATTAAAATCTTTGATGCATTACTGTAGTCAATATCGTTCAACGCGGCAAAAGACGTGATCATAAGTGGAGTGAAATCGATGAACAGCCAGGTCGGCCATATGACCCTCAACGGTTGCACGAATGTGGTCGTCCGTAACATCAGGCTAGTGGCTCCTGGAAACAGTCCAAACACCGACGGCTTCACCGTTCAATTCTCTACCGGGGTCACATTAACCGGAAGTACCGTTCAGACCGGAGACGATTGTGTTGCTATCGGCCCTGGTACCCGCAATTTCCTCATTTCCAAACTTGCTTGTGGTCCAGGTCACGGGGTTAGGTAATACACACACCGTCTAATTTCTTAGAATGATCTAATGAATATAAATTGTGTATATATATATATATAATTACGTACTTGTAAGAAATTATGAATTTCCAAATAAAAAAATAAGCAAGTAATGCACTTAGCGGTCATACTCATATGATTATGTGACGATTGGCAGCATTGGGAGCTTGGCGAAGCAATTAAACGAAGACGGAGTAGAGAACGTGACACTCTCGAGTGCAGTATTCACCGGAACACAAAACGGTGTGAGGATAAAATCATGGGCGAGGCCGAGTACGGGATTCGTTAGAAACGTATTCTTCCAAAACCTAATTATGAAGAACGTCCAAAACCCAATCATAATCGACCAAAACTATTGTCCCTCCAACCTAGGTTGCCCTACTGAGGTACATGCATGTCCACATATCATATTTTATTTTATCAAACTTATAATCCAATATGTTATATATCGACTTAAATTAGTCGTCCAATAACTAATTTTTTTTTTTTTATGTTTATGAATGTATTAGCATTCGGGGGTGAAGATAAGTGGAGTGACGTATAAAAACATACAAGGAACGTCGGCGACACAGCAAGCGATGAAGCTAGCGTGCAGCAAGAGCAATCCATGTACAGGAATCACATTACAAGACATTAAACTTACTTACAACAAAGGAACACCTGCTACTTCCTATTGTTTCAATGCTATCGGGAAAAATCTTGGTGTCATTCAACCTACTAGTTGTCTAAACCGATAATATCAAATATTTCTTGGTGTAAATTTATTTTGTGTGAGATGAAACGGTAAAAATGTTATTAGAAAATTGATTTTTTAAATAGTTTTCTGTAACAACCTATGATCTACAAAAATATAGTATTGTTTTCGATAATAAAATATCATTTTTTTCATAACTAATAAAGTGGAAGAGTTTTACCTCGTCACAATCACTTTTTCCCTTTTTTTTGTTTGTCAGCACAGAGCTAGATCTGGAAAGCAAAAATATAAGACAAATCTAAAAGAAACATGAGGAAAAATGAAAAATAGCGAAATCACTACAAAAAAAAAAATGAAAAATAGAGAAATTTAATAAAATATTATAGATTTTGGAAATTTAACGAATAAGATAAAGAAAATAAAAAGGATGGCTGCTAAATAGTTGAACAACAGCTGAAGATGCTGTCACTCAACGGCTTAGGACTAAGAATCAAACANGCATGTCCACATATCATATTTTATTTTATCAAACTTATAATCCAATATGTTATATATCGACTTAAATTAGTCGTCCAATAACTAATTTTTTTTTTTTTATGTTTATGAATGTATTAGCATTCGGGGGTGAAGATAAGTGGAGTGACGTATAAAAACATACAAGGAACGTCGGCGACACAGCAAGCGATGAAGCTGGCATGCAGCAAGAGCAATCCATGTACAGGAATCACATTACAAGACATTAAACTTACTTACAACAAAGGAACACCTGCTACTTCTTATTGTTTCAATGCTATCGGGAAAAATCTTGGTGTCATTCAACCTACTAGTTGTCTAAACCGATAATATCAAATATTTCTTGGTGTAAATTTATTTTGTGTGAGATGAAACGGTAAAAATGTTATTAGAAAATTGATTTTTTAAATAGTTTTCTGTAACAACCTATGATCTACAAAAATATAGTATTGTTTTCGATAATAAAATATCATTTTTTTCATAACTAATAAAGTGGAAGAGTTTTACCTCGTCACAATCACTTTTTCCCTTTTTTTTGTTTGTCAGCACAGAGCTAGATCTGGAAAGCAAAAATATAAGACAAATCTAAAAGAAACATGAGGAAAAATGAAAAATAGCGAAATCACTACAAAAAAAAAAATGAAAAATAGAGAAATTTAATAAAATATTATAGATTTTGGAAATTTAACGAATAAGATAAAGAAAATAAAAAGGATGGCTGCTAAATAGTTGAACAACAGCTGAAGATGCTGTCACTCAACGGCTTAGGACTAAGAATCAAACATGTGTGCGTACAAAAAAAGCCTTGAGATTTACAAACCCTTTTCCATAACTCAAGCTCTGTTGGGTCTGTCAGATGCAATGATACTTCACTCAACTTAAAATCAGCTGCAACCTTTTTGTCTCCTCTCGTCACATCCGTGTGAGTGATTGTGAATCTTTAGAAGAAATCTGGGTAATCAATCACAGGCAAAGTAAAGGTTTTTTTCAGTTTTAAAGCTGTTTCTTTTATTACGAACTGAGTGTTGCTGGTAAAGATCCAACCAGTGCTTCGATTAAAGTTGGGATCTTTAGATTTTGGGGAAAAAAAACAAGATCTTTGTGTAATTTGCTTTAGATAGTTACTTAGTAGTACGAATCTAAAGGAGACGGAGATGAGTTCTTTGACTACTGTAATGGAGAAGCAAGAGAGTTTTCGAGGTAGTTCCATGGAGGAACAGCAGAGTCTCAGATGCGTTGGTTCAGAGAATCAAGCGAGAAAGGGAATACCTTTGGAGAAGCAAGTTAGTTTCCAAGCTGGGAATGTAGAGAAACATGGAATCAAAGGGAGAGCATTGGAGAAACAAGACAAGGCAATGGAAAGGCAGGGAAGCTTCCGTGGGTTCGTTGAGAAGCAGAAAAGCTTCCGGATAATAATGGAGAGACAGTTAAGTTTCATGAATGGTAGTGAGAGGAAGAAGAAGAATGAGTCGCCTGGTAAAAGAGGAGATTCTCCTCTTCACATTGCCGCTCGAACGGGGAATTTGGGAAAGGTTATGGAATTGATTCGAGATTGTAACAGTATCCAAGATCAGTTGAAGTTGTTGTTCACAAAGCAGAATCTAGAAGGAGAGACTCCTCTCTACACTGCATCAGAAAACGGGTATTCGTTAGTTGTTGAAGAGATGTTGAAACATATGGATCTTGATACCGCATCAATTGCAGCTAGAAACGGTTTTGATCCTTTCCATGTCGCAGCAAAACAAGGCCATCTTGGTAAACGAAGCTTTGGATATCTGATAATAGCTCAAGAACTTGTTTATATTGTACACTTTCTTTTAGATGTTGAATGTGTGCTGTCTTTTGCAGAGGTGTTGAAGAAGCTGTTGGAGACATTTCCAAATCTGGCTATGACGACGGATTCATCGTGTACTACTGCATTGCACACGGCTGCTACACAAGGACACATTGATGTGGTAAATCTTCTTTTGAAAACGAATCCTCATTTAGCTAAGATAGCTAAGAACAATGGTAAAACCGCACTTCATTCTGCAGCGCGGATGGGGCACAGAGAAGTGGTTAAGTCCTTGATAGGTAATGATGCAAGTATTGGGTTTAGAACCGATAAAAAGGGACAAACAGCACTTCACATGGCTGTCAAAGGTCAAAACGAAGGGATTGTCCTTGAGTTGGTGAAACCTGACCCTGCGGTTTTGAGTGTTGAGAATAACAAAGGGAATATGCCATTGCACGTTGCCACAAACAAAGGCCGTACTAAGGTATCAAATATCATTTGCTTTCTCCCCCCAGTTTCAAAGTTTGAATGAGAATACTAATGAAAGTGCTTATTGTCTTTGCTTGCAGATAGTTCGATGTTTGGTATTATTTGATGGAATTGACCTCAATGCTACGAATAAGGCTGGAGATACCGCACTTGATATAGCTGAAAAGATTGGAAACTCAGAGCTTGTATCGGTTCTGAAGGAAGCAGGAGCTGCAACAGCTAAAGATCTTGGGAAGCCTCAAAACCCGGCTAAACAACTTAAGCAAACAGTGAGCGACATTAAACACGAGGTACAGTCTCAGCTCCAACAGTCTCGCCAAACGGGTGTCAGGGTTCAGAGAATCGCAAAGAGACTGAAGAAGCTTCACATAAGCGGTTTAAATAATGCTATAAACTCAGCAACCGTTGTGGCTGTCCTAATTGCAACAGTTGCATTTGCAGCAATCTTCACCATACCTGGGCAATATGAAGAAGAAAGAACAAAGGGACCGTTGTCGTTAGGAGAAGCCCGCATAGCCAACAAAGCCCCGTTTTTAGTCTTTTTCATATTCGACAGCTTAGCACTGTTCATATCTTTGGCTGTTGTTGTGGTGCAGACTTCGGTTGTGGTGATTGAGCAAAAGGCAAAGAAGAAGCTTGTGTTTGTGATCAACAAGCTCATGTGGTTGGCTTGTTTGTTCATATCCATTGCATTTGTTTCTCTTTCATTTATCGTTGTGGGTAAGAAGGACATTTGGCTGGCGATTTGTGCAACGGTTATAGGCGGGACGATTATGCTAACCACGATAGGTGCAATGTGCTACTGTGTGGTCATGCATAGGATTGAGGAATCTAAACTGAAAAGCTTAAGGAAAGAGAGAAGCAAATCGAAATCTTTCTCATTGTCTCATATGCCTTCAGAGTCAGAGATTCTCAATAGTGAATTCAACAAGAGAATGTATGCACTCTGAGACTAAAATCTCAGGAATGGACAGTATAATGTAAGAGTAACAAATGTATACGCGGATCACGTACCTGTAAACCGTTTTGATTCAAGTGAGGAGATACAAAAGTTGAATACATGCTACCTGAGGAACAGTCTCGAAGCAAAATCTACAATTTTTTGACACAACTGATTTTCTAAAGAATCAAAGAATAATTTTTTTTTTTTGATCAAAGGAATCAAAGAATAAATAAAACCAATTCTTCTTCACCTGATGCATATCTTGTGATGACTTTGTTGTTCTTCTGCTCTAAGTTCTAGTTAAAACTGTCAATGTTACAAGAGCTCATCACCGGTTTTTACCTCGTTTAACCGAGTCTTCAGTTTTTGGTCTAGTGCTTCCATTACGGGTAATATCTGTTGGGTAACGACGTGAACCGCCTAAGTTCTTTGTTAGGTTTGTGGGTCTGTTCTCAAGGAGGCATACTCTGGCTGAGAAGCAGTGACGGACTTTGATAGAGTGGCTTGTCAATGTAG
>NC_025698.1:2307155-2330683 GCF_000633955.1 Camelina sativa | reverse complement strand
TCTAGTGCTTCCATTACGGGTAATATCTGTTGGGTAACGACGTGAACCGCCTAAGTTCTTTGTTAGGTTTGTGGGTCTGTTCTCAAGGAGGCATACTCTGGCTGAGAAGCAGTGACGGACTTTGATAGAGTGGCTTGTCAATGTAGTTGAACAGCTTCCTCGAATGTTCACCATCAGGATTGCTTCTTTATCTCGAGTATCTTCGCACCACCAATTCTGTGGGATGCCATCAACATATTCCTCCAATGAGTGAAAATCTTCATGATGAACTTTCACGTCCACGGATCCTTCCGGATGTATTATCCCGGCTGCAGGCGAAACCTAAAAGAACAAAATTCTTGTATATCACTAAATCTTGAATACTACATCAACATCATTTGGCGTCGAAAGAGAATTTAATACCTCAAGCCAGCGTGGCAGACCAAAGGAGCCTCGTGGATTATAGTCAGAATCTTCTCCTTCATCCTTTACCATAGCTTGTCCGGCGCATAGAATGTTAAAGATGGCTTTGCTCGTGGTTGAATTGTTTGTGATTGTTAGGATGACTGTGTCCTGACTCTGAAGAACAATGTTGTTGGTGCTCACAGTAGTTTCTGGAACCAATCTTAAATCTTCGAAAATGGATAGTATCTTCTCATTAGACCTTACTATTTTCCCCAGCTCCTGTCTCCGCACAGATTTATCAACGTGAGCTATAGTCGCATGAAATTTGCAGCGCACGGGTTTGTGATCGCTCTCAGTAACATCCATGCAAGCTTCATACCTGTTGATACAGGCCGGTAGAAATGTTAGAATGTGCAAAACAAATTGACGATACAGGAAAAAGAGAGAAACATCATGATACCATACATTATAACCGATGAGACTACAGGGCATTGCAAATTGCTCTCTGAGAATGGGCTGGATTGAGTATCTCTATATATAACTCTGTCACACCATGCAGGAATTCGCTTTTTCTCACCTGAATCATATCCTGGAGAGTACACAGCACAGAAAGTTTAGGTTTTTAATTTGATGGAACCAAACAGAACAAAACTGTTCCAGTTTTTTCAAATTCATATGTTAATGTATTTATATTTCAAATCCATTATCACCTCCTAAGCCTGAGCGATTCCTTTCGAATTTGTACGTGGGAGGGAAAGTGATTAATGCCTCACGCATTCCTTGGAAGACTTTTCCAACTTTCATCTCTGCTCTAAGTTGGTCTCTTTCTCTGAGCCAATCAAAGGATCTCTGTGAAATGAAGTCCCTTGCTTCATCATAGGATATACCAAACAGCCTATAGTTGAAATCGCCAAAGAATGTGACCATGTCTGCTGCTGCTAGATCAGACTTGGTTTCTTCAGCGCCGGTGCTTGGAATCTGGAAAGGAGCAAACAGCATAAACTTGGGACCAACCTTGTGAAGCAATGATATAATTTAAGTGTATAAGTATAAGTAATGATGAGAACATACAGTGTTACTCTTTGTTGTATAAGCTGCTGTTGACACGCCAGCTGCAAGAGAGAGGGCCCATGGCAAACCAGAAGAATAAAGTAGCCAAAATAAATATGTGGAAAAGCCAAGTGAGCAAGACAAAAACAGGTACGGCACCATACCAGCTGCAGTGTTATTTAGATTTTGTCCCCGGGAAAACACCATCAATCGAAAAATGTGATTGAAATCTGCGTTTCTGCGATTGACTGCTTCCAAATGTGCAGCCAAGTGGCAATTCACAAAGCACATAATTCGGTCATAAACTCTGATTCTCAGACCTACACCTCCCTGTTTGACAAGTACGCAATTAATGTAAGGCTTAGTAAGGTAGAAGAGAAGCTACACAATGCGGCAAAAGGCTAAGCTTTTTCCTGTGTAATCATTAAGTGGGTCATATGCATTGCAAGTAAGCAACAAATTTCATAAGATAAATTGCATCTTCACAAGCACAAAAGAGAACAAATATACACTGAAGTGTGTATTTCCTAATCAGATTTAAATAGTAAAAAATGAAGTGGAGATGAAGTAAGACATACTTTGTTGCCAATGGCACGGCCAAAGCCACATGGAACTGCTGCAACATCAAGATCTCCAACATGTGTTCTAATATCCTTCCTCGCCCTAAATAGAAAAGTACAAGTGAAACAGAGTTAAGTGGGTCAATCATGGAAGATAAACAACTCCTCATTGTAAACCTTGTAAAAAGTGTTGGAAAGATAAGCGAAAGAATGCAACATGTCATGAGTGAACTTTCACTTACCAAAGAGATATCAGAAGTCCTGCCAACTGCCTTGAACCCATACGCTCAAAAGTCTTCTTCTCATCAAGTGCTTTTCCAATTGCATCAATCCACCACTGCCCTACAGCACTTCCTTCAAGTCCAACCTACACACGCAATCCAAATATGGTGTGAAACCAAATATGTAGATGACAGCATGATCGCATATAAATTGAAGTACAATGTTCTAAACATGCTAGTGAATGCCGTTCTCTCAATAACCAGATGCTCTACTGGATCAAGCAAAATCAAACTTGTCATAAAAGGAGTTACCGTTTCTTTAGCAGCAGACATAGCAAGGAAGCCTGCACCCATCTCCACCTCTTGCAACCCGACAACAACAATGCCCACATCTGAAGTGACAGAGCCCAGCCAAGACATAAGTGCATCGTGTGAAGCCCGTCCTTGACCAACATTCCAGGTACCAATTAAAACTCTAACATTGTCTTGTCTGGCATATGAAGTTTCCTTCTGAGACAATTCCGTTCGGATTATATTGTCCAGGGGTCCTGGAGATGTCACATACCATCCTCGTACTCCACCATGAGTGGCCAGACTAAAAATGAAACCACCCCCTGCTGCTAGCTTAATCACAGGCTCATTGTGTGAAACCCAGCTTGAAATTAGCTTTCCGTCGGAATCCAAGACCTGGATGTAGCCACTTGCATAACCCACATATAGTCGATCACCAAAAGTGCAAAAGCACAAAACAGGCCGTTGATGGTGATTCACATCCCGCAAGCGGTTTCCATTTGCATCCCACTGAACAATGAGTCCACTTATGCTTCCAGTCCAAATTGTTCCATCGACAGCTAACACGATAGCCTCTGTCTTCCTAGTATCTTCCGAAAACGCTCCTGCACTTCTAGTGGCGACTCGGCGAACAGCTCCTGCAGCTCCCATTATGGCATTACGTGATCGCTGCAGAAAGCCCTGTGGTTTTTCCCTTTTTGAACCAGAGAAGAATTTCAGTTTCATCTCATCATCAACTTGTTGATCTTGTATAGGTGGCATGTCCACACGATTCTCAACTTGCCCCTCAACATTTAGAACTTTCAGAAGGTCTTTACTCAGAGCATCCCTGCGCACACAAACGTTTTAGAATGATCAACAAGCCCAATGAAAGAGGAACAGTCCATCTGCTAATGTAAAAAAGCCTACCAGATTGAAAACGAGAGTGACTGCACAGCCCACACTTTAGCTTTTACTGAATCGGCTAACAAAAACTTGACCTCTGAGGAAGATATGCTACATGTCCCATTGACAGTAACTTGGCTCCTTAGGTCAATAGCAGACCTCTCCACTAATAACGCAGCCATGTGTTTCTCCTCTTGTTTAAGCAGAAGAGATTTCTCTAATGGATCCCAAGGCCATATTTTTATCACACCTCCTTCAGAACATGACCACATATCACCTACATCATAACCACAAGCATAAGCACAAATATGAAAAGGAACATAATTTTCAGATCAATCAATCCTCGCAATCATAGACTGACTAACCATAAGAGCTAATGACAATGGAATTGACAGGACCACGATGAGCTTGCCAGGAGATTCGTTCCTTGAAAGGATTCGAATCATCATCATCATGATCATCATTATCATCATCAGAAGGCTGCTTTATCATATTCCAAGCCCTGATTTTGCCATCCTTATGACCACTCCACAAAAGCTTGTTGCTTTCATCAGCGACCAAACACATAGTGGGAGAAGTAGTAACAGACTCATGAAACGGGGCCGTATCCTCATCCCCTCGGCGTACCTGGCCGCTAATCCCACACCCTGCCTCATACGCATCTTCCAAATTCCAAAACCTGACACCATTCTCTTGGCCAGCCCAAAGCTGCGTCTCCGTACAAGCAATGTTCCTCAAGAAAGTCCCAGTCTGCGTCTCCCTGAGCGGATGAGGCCTCAGCTCAAGACACGGCGGACGTCCGGGATGCACCGCCGCACGCACCGGAACCTTAAATATCCCGGAACCGCCTCCAGCGCCGATGAACTCCGGCAAAGGCTCGGTATCGTCGTCGCCAACACCGACATTAGGAGGAGGATTAACGATGAGGTAATCCTCAGCTCCTCCTCCTCCGCCGTTGTTTCCATCAGCGGCGTTATCTCCGCTAACGATGTTAGCCGCGGTGGAGAATTCGTCGTCGGAGGAGTCGAAATAAACGGTGTCGGATCCTAAAGTGGCGGATCTAGGAACCTCATCGAGGCTGTGTTTGCGGATCTGATGGTGAGGCTTTTGATCGAACTGTAAGCTAAAAGACTGCGTCTTTCGCCGCGGCGGAACAGGGACGAGCGTGGACAATGTCTCTTCGTCTTGGTCTTCGATGATTACCTGTGCATCCATGGATGATGATCAAAGGGGTCAGAGGAAATTTGGGAATGAGAAGGAATGGGGAAGAGAAAGTAGAAGTCAGGAGAAAAGAGAATGAGAGGAGAGCACGTCGTGGGTCGTTGGAGAGAGAAAGAGTAAGAGAAGAAGTAGTAGGATAGAGAGATACATGACGACGACAAGTGTACGGAAGCGAAAGTCTTGGTCTTTGTTTGTTTCATTGAGTTTTTGGTTTTCTTCTTCTGATGAGCTTCTGGGAAAAAAACAAAGAATGTTCTGTTCTGTGATTCTCCAAGGAAGACGCAGTCAAAGTGTTAAAATAAAAAATATCAACTCCAGTCCTTGTCACGTTCGTTTGTTTTATTTTTATAATATTACGATTATGCCCCTTATTATAGGTTTCCTATGTCTCTCTCACGTCCAAAGGCCGACTCACACAAACTATAGGCCCATTAAAGCGAAGCCCAATCTTCACCCTATATATATGCGGCGTTGGGGCGCTGGTATCTCTGTATTATATTATTTGCGTTAGTTTTGTCAATTTTCTTTTTTAGAAATTTTTTATATATAAACATATAAATTTTATGTAGATTTAGTGTTATTTTAATTAGCTGTTTTGAAAAATAATAATTTTTTATGTTATTATTTTAATTAGCTGTTTTAAAAAATAATAATTTTTTTTCTTGATATATGTCAACATCTCATCATTATACTTACACGTGGCTAACTACTACTCTAACTTTATATAATAAAACTTGTATCAAAATAAGGAAAAATAAGGAAACTTGATGACAAGGAAGGATCCTTTTGCAAAGGCTTAGAAGACAAAATTCCTAATCCATGAAGAAAATGGAAATGGTCCGAATAGAACGAATTTGCTTAGGTATAGCAAAGACCTAGTTCTCTATAAATAGGGAACTCTGTTGTAAACTTTAGCACAAACAAGAGAAGATTTCTATTAATCAAAGGAGAGTTGAAACCATTGTTCTATTATTTTGTTTGATACAGATCGGTAGTTCTTGCATTCACAATGGAGTCTCCTCCAAACAAAGAGATAGCTTTGGCCCCAGTATCGGTCTTATGGGACATGAAGAGGTGTCCGGTTCCCGATGGCTATGATGCTCGTCGGATAGGTCCGTGTATTAAACGGAGTTTGAGGAGGTTAGGCTACTCTGGTCCTATCACCATCACTGCCGTTGGCTCACTAGCAAAGGTCACTTCCACTGGAATCTCTCTTAGGCATTCCCCCTACAGTTAGTATATCTTCTCATCCTTTTTAATGATTCCCAATTGCTAGAGTTATTAAGTAGACATGGTATATGATTATAGAGAGAGTCTCAATTCTGTTTTTGTTTCTCAAACAGGTTATAAAGACATGGTTTCTCTTTTCCTGTCTCGTGATTTTGAGTCTGCACCTCCGTCTTCTATGATGGTCATATCCCGTCCATCAGCCGCCACTCCTCCAAACTTCTCTCCTTTTCTTAGCGAGCTACGTGGGTATGGACACAATTCTATTTTCCCGTATCCATATGATTCTCCTCAACAAGCCTCATCCACTCATGCAAGGTGCCTCTGGAAAAACTTTCTTCTGGCAGGGGCACTTGATGAGGAGGAGGATAGGTGCAGTGACACGGGTGAACCTGCCTTCTGGGTTTGCACTGTCTGCCGTCGTATTGGTGACCCAGGTCTTGCTGGCCTAGGCGTTGTTGGTCGAGGCGTTGATAATTTCATCACGCATCTCTCTACTCGAGAACATGAAGTGAAGGTAATTAAGCATCCTTCCTAGCCAAGTTTTTTTATTGTCCATCTTTTTTTTTGTTGACTCAATCAAACTAGCAATGCTCTTATCCCAACTAGTGTTTCCCTTTTCTCACTTGTGGTTTTGTTTGCCTAAAATTTGACCCCATATGTTAACTTTTTCTACTTGATGTTCATTTGTATTTCAAGCAGCTTTACCAATGGTTTCCCCCCAGTGGCGATGTATACTCTTACCTCGGCGAGGAACTCGAGGGGTTCAAGGAGGAGTACCAGGGGTTCGACGAGGAGGACGAGGAAGCTCCTCTTGTTTCTTTGTAGGCGAATGCTACTACCATGGACCATGGTGAGTGAAGAAGCGCAACCAAAGGCCTGTTTTAATATCTGAAAACTAAAAGAGTGTAGGCTTTGTGAGAGGAAGACGTGAGGAAGAATAAATTAAGTTCTTGGTCGCAACAAGCAATCATAACTCTGAAATTGCTAGCAAAAATCCAGAGTGGATAAATATTTTAGGACCAAGTGGACAATCATCATGAAACAAATTTGAATTGTATAGTCATGGAGTTTGGGAGAAAGAATTTAATTTTATTATTAGTAGGTCATCAAATGGTAAAATAATATTCGGTTTGACAAAAGATTTTCTTTTAAAAAAGCACTTAAAATTAAATGATAATGAAGCAAAAGAAAGAGCCCTTATTTTCAAGTAGGTTTGCGTTGGAAACAAGAGAAAATGGGTTCACAAAAAGTGAAGCAAGAGAGATGAGTCTAAGACTCCATAAGCCTATCCATTATGAGCTTCAATACCGCAGGAGCGTCAACCGTCACTGCCACTTTTATCGATGGTTTGTTTGACCACTCTGTCATTTCCTCAAACCTAATTCACATTTTTTTATAAAAATTCACCACATTATGCATGATTTGTTCAGCCGATACATTCTCTATAATATATAACTGTATATCATGAATGTATGTATGAAAAATCTTACTTCTTTAGATTGTTGTACAGTATAGTAAGTCCCCTAGTAATACCGCTTGTCTGCACTCTAGCAACTCCTTCTGTATAAGTGAACAGAGATGGAAGGAAAGCCGCTAGGATCGTCGCAGGATCATGAAGATAGACACCTACCACCCACACACATACACAATAAATTAAAAAGGTTAAGATAAAACATTTAGTCGCATTTTGTTATTGTTGTGTCTCTATACAAAATTACAAATGATTATCAACGCATACCTTTGATTTCGTAAGCCTCAAGATGATAAGCATAATACACATCAAGGATTTTACAGAGATATTGAGCTAATTTCCCATTCGATGATGCCAATTTGTCCTTGTCATCAGCTAAATCCAGCATAAACACCGGAAAGAAAAAAGATCATCAAGTTGTGTATAACTATACTCTGTTTCTCTAAGTTCTTGGTCGCAACAAACAATCACAACTCAGAGGCAATAAGACATCAAACCAAGCAAAAGATGATATCCAAATAACCTGACATAATAACTTGATGGGTCACGTTGATCCCCACAGCAATTATATCGGCTCCACATGTGAACACAATATCTGCAGCTTCTGGATCTCCAAAAATCTACCCTAGCCAGAAAATTGAATAGAAAAATATGTGGAAACTAAGGTAATCAACTCTACAGTAGAAGATGTCATATTCAGTTTACGTATAAACTAATGTGTAAGAAGATCAGACTAGTTTAAAGAACGAAGGAACTTACATTAGCTTCCGAAGCTGGATTTACATTTCCGTTTACTGCGAATGCTCCACCAAGAATCACAATTTGTCCGACATTTTTCGAAAACTCTGGATCAAGCTGAACAGCCTGCATCTCATGGTAATGAAAATCTCCCTAAGATAAAGAGGAATAGAGATTTTATGCAAGACCATAAAAGTGAAAAAATTGCAGATGAGAAAGGACTTACCAAAGCGATATTTGTTAATGGTCCCAAAGCAACAACGGTGATCTCGCCAGGGTAAAGCTTTGCTTGTTCAACTAAGAACTCAGGTCCAGACTTTTCAATTGGCTTTCCTTTAGGTGGAGGGAAATTTTGGTTGCCAAGTCCATCTTTTCCATGAACAAAGTCAGCAATCCGAACCTTCTTTTCGTTCTTTACAAAAGAAAAGACAACAAATGAACAATGAGAAGACTAATAGATAGGGGAAAAAATAGCACAAATTAGCTTAGTCAAGATTGACTTATTATGCAGATCAGGTATGGATTCTGCAATTTAGGAGTAGAGCAGACCAAAACGTTTTTGTCTACTCTCGAGAGGGCGTGGAACATATCTATCTCTTCTGGTCTTAAAACTTCCTAGGAATTTCCCACTATTATGTTCACTAAAGATCTATGTTGAATCTTCAACACATTATAACATCCATCTTTCGCATTCTCATATCAAGGCCATAAGAGTAAAAAATACATACCAGGAAAGTTTGATGTGTTCCTTCAGCCACAGGAATATCTGTCCTACCCGCAACCTCCAACTAGTAGATGCATATAATAAAAACAAAAGATGATTAGATTCATCTAAGAATGCAATAGATTCGATTTCATACATACAGACAGTGAGATCCATATGAAGAAAGAAAGTGATACCAAATGCAAGGCGTTTCGAGTGGCGAGAGTGGTATACACGTTTCCAAAGATAGTAGTGAGGCCAATCACATCAACTTCAGGTGAGTTTAAAGCCACGAATATGGCCATTGCATCATCTACAATATATCATCAAATCCAGTCCAGTGATTAATTAGAGACCTCTTTGAGTGAATTCTATTTCTATGGATCAAACTCAGATCTCTCTAATTTCGAATCAGTAAACCAAACTAGTTCCACTTTAAGTAGAGAATTCTCAGTAAAAAACCAAAAGGTTCAAAGAGACAGTAGAGAAACAGAGATCCGAGTTTGAATCGAATCCCAACAAAGAAAAGGAGAGAGAGTATATACCGACCGATTCCAGGATCAGTATCGATGATGATCTTCTTGCGTTCTCCCATCGCGATCTTACTTCAACACGGCAAAGGCGAAGACTTTGAGGGACCCCAAATAAAAATAAATAAAAAAGCTAAATTTGCTCTCGTAATCCTAACTTTTTATATACTACACACATAAGAAGGAAAAAAAAAAGGTATATGATCCATATAACACCACCGGATCATTAAAAAAGGTTTCTTTTTGCAGTCCAGTCTGCAAACGTGGGTTTGTTATCCTCCTTTTTGGCTGTTTCCGTATATAGAAAAGAACGATTTTATTCAGTCACGTCTCTCATGAAACGAGTTGGGATCTTGTCTTTGAGACTCTCTCTATCTGAAAGGTGGAAAAAAAAACAGAGACAGAGATTCCTTAACCGGTGTCGTTTCGCATCTTATAAACCGGTTTAGTTTGATTTCTACCACCTGGTTCATGATATTTTGGTTTAGACAAAGATGTACCAAACCGAAAACTTTTTTAACAGCTCTGTTTTGTAGACAAAAAGCAGAGACATTTTTGGAAAGAAAAAAAGTTAACAAGCAAGATTTGACAAAAAAAAACATGTTGATTTTAAAATTGAATAAACAGTTCGGAAAAATTCTACTTTTTTTGTATTTTGATGATAACAGAATAATACGTTGGAGAGGAAACTAAACAGATGAGGATCTTAAATCTATTAAAGTGAATGGTATCTATAAGTAAAAACAAAACATCATGAATATCTCTTTTTAAAAAAATTCACTATATATATTCTACCCAGTCAAAAAAAATCACTACATATATATTCTACCGAAAGAAAAATTCACTATTTATATATATAAACAAAAACTGTATGGCTAACTCTTTAAATAGTGAAAACTCAAAACCCTTAACCAATTAAAAACGATCAAAAAAAATTTTTTGATTAATAAAATTAGTGGATAATTTCAAATTTAATTCTCTAAACAGGAGAAAAAAACCTTAAAATATTTACTCAAGTCTTAGATATATTTGAGAAAAAATATATATATAAGAAGTTTGTCTGTTAGCATATCAGTTACTCGAGAAGCTGCACACATGGGGATGGAACGTCGTGTTGCGGAGGCAATAGAGAGGGAAGATAGAGTCTTTATTCGATTTCCACGAAAGAAGAGAACCTTGAGGATTCTTGTCTCTTATCTCGAGATAGAGAGTTTTGCGACCGAAGAAGACCCTCATAAAGCCGATACTTTTGACGTCCCATGCACGGAATCTTCATCAAACCCCACCGGAAACATCAAGAGATGTTCTCTTGGGCTTCCTCCTGCCACGGGACAACAACCTAAAAAAAGAAGACGCATGGCCAACGGTCGTTTTGAAGCGGAAGCCTCTTCTTCTGGGACGAGAGACCCGACGCCGGAGTGGCTGGTGCAGTTGATGAGGGACAAGAAGGGCAAAGATCCAAGATGTATCATAAAGAAGGCTTTGGTAGAAACCGATGTCCTTCCACACTTCCGTCGTCTCTCCATGCCTTTCAGCAAGATAGAGGATCTTGAATTCTTGACACCCTCCGAAGAAAATATCATACGAAGACATGCCAGAAAGCTTCGCGACGATGGACTAGCCTCGATACTCGTGGCTTCTGATCTAAAAGAATATAAAGTGAAATTGGCGAGATGGAACATGGGGAAGAATCCTCCATACTTTTTGACTAGTGGGTGGAATCATGTGGTCAGCGATTACCAGCTACAGACACACGATAAGATTTGCCTCTGGTCGTTCCACGTTGGTAAGACACTCTATTTCGCTATGGTTCCTACTTCGCAAACTGAGTCTGGCGAATCGGGGCAGGATGAGCTCTGCGTTAGTAATCAAAGACAAAATTAGTGATGGTTTGCCTCACAAGTAAAGTATGCTAGGTTTTTTTTTCTTTATGATGGTTTTAGGGTTTGCCGGTGATTTTGTTTTGTTTTTTTCTTTTTTTCCTTAAGGATATATGCCTGATTTTATTAATCTATTCTAAGTTTCATTAGGATGATGAGTCTCGAGATTGTCTTTAGGTGCTAAGCTACATTAAATTTAGATATTTGATAATATCTACGATTTATTTGATTAGTGCATTTGTCTCTCAGGACAAATCATATTATACTGTCAAGTTATAAAATTGATGTCAATCTATTTCCTTAATTATATAATAGGAGATCCTTTAATTTAATTTGTTGGTTAGGACACCTGCCAATTAAAAAAAAAATCATGAAAACAAAACGAAATATATAAATTAGTTTCCAGAAAACTTTATTGGACATAGTCCTTATATATCTATGAAAATATTGAGAATATTTCTCATATATAAGATTTATTATACAAAAGTTTTCTTCCATTTCCACATGGTTCATGTGATACATACATTGTGCATCTCAAAACCTCTGAAGTTTCTTTTTCAAGCTACTCCTAAGATTCTCCTTTTTCAATTCCTTCTCTCCTTTATCTGTAGAAATTAGCTAGATCGAATAAAATCTGTATGATAATAATAATAAAAATAGCAATAATATGCCTCTTTAAAATAACGGACAAAAAAGAAAAAGAAACGAGGAAGCTAGGAATCAAATCTTATGAAACAGGACAAGTTAAAGAGGTTTGAGGAAGATATAGCTTCACAAGCAAAGGCAAAGCTAAAATATGTCTGCAACAGGAAATGTCGGACGGTTTTCACCATCACACGTTTCAATCTCCAAAACAAAGACCAACACCTTATATTCTCAAATCTCAAACCCAATTTTCTTGTTTCTTGAATCATCAATATCTCTGCTCATAAATCGAATATGCAGATCTCTTCTTCTTCTGCCAAATTGACCAATCTCCATATGATAAGATCTAGTAGTGATCACCAACATCAATGGAGACATAACTACAACTTGAAGCAGCTTTATGTTCCAAGCTCTTGTCCAAACCTCTCTGTTTCAAACTCTCCTTTGAAGCAAAGTGTGGCAGCTATAGTGTTCGGAGGAGGACCAGACCCTGAGCTTTATCCACTGAACAAAACAAGATCCAAAGGAGCAATCCCTATTGCTGCAAACTACAGACTTATCGATGCAGTCATCAGTAATTGCATCAACAGTGACATCACTAAGATCTATGCAATCACCCAGTTTAATTCCACTTCTCTCAATTCACATCTATCCAGAGCTTACAGTGGATTTGGAATCGTAAAAGACAGATTCGTTGAAGTCATTGCCGCTTATCAGAGCCTTGAAGATCAAGGATGGTTTCAGGTTTAGTAACACTCAAATAAATTTCCCCTGTTTTTGGATCTGTTTCTTGTTATTCACGAATTCTTTGTTTCTCTGTGTGTGTTATAAAAGGGATCTGCTGATGCGATAAGAAGGTGTTTGTGGGTATTTGAAGAGTTTCCAGTGACTGAGTTCTTGGTTCTTCCTGGATATCATCTCTACAAAATGGATTACAAGACGCTAATCGAGGATCATAGAAGAAGTAGAGCGGATATAACCATTGTTGGACTAAGCTCTGCTACAGACCATGACTCTGGTTTTGGCTTCATGGAAGTTGATTCCACGAATCATGTCACCAGATTCACTATCAAACCTGAGAGGGGTCAACAAGATTTTATCTCTGTAAGTTAGATATCTCTATAATGTTGTGTTATTCAGAATCATCTGGCCACTAATGTTATAGTTCAGGTGGTAAACAGAACAACAACAACAACAACAACAACAACAAGTGAACCAACTTCTTCTTGCTGTGTCCCAAGCACAGGGATTTACGTGATCGGTCGAGAACAGATGGTGAAGCTTCTGAGAGAATGTTTGGTAAAAGCGAAAGACTTGGCCAGCGAAATAATTCCTGGTGCGATCTCTGAAGGAATGAAGGTAAGAGATATGAAAGAGACAAGACAAGAAGAAGCAATATCCCTAGGCTATATAGATTTTGTCTGAAATTCTGTTTTTCAGGTGAAAGCTCATATGTTTGATGGATATTGGGAAGATGTGAAGAGCGTTGGAGCTTACTATAGAGCTAATATGGATAGTATAAAGAGGTGTAGATTGGGACTCAATTAATGTAAAACTTTTGTGAGACATAAAATGACTCTAAATGAGATAACTTGTGACTCAAGTCAACGTTTATCTTCTTGTAGTAACAGATTCTACGACAGACAATATCCGCTGTACACAATGCCTCGGTGTTTGCCTCCAACCTCCATGAGTGAAGCTGTGATAACCGACAGTATTATCGGAGACGGTTGCATTCTCGATGTAATTTGCAAAACTCTCTTTCAAATCCTTAAAAACCCTAGCAGCGAGTGTTGATCAAAAGTTTTATAAAGGTTTTCGTCTTATTCTTGTATGTGATGGGCTTGAGAGCAGAGATGTGTCATCAGAGGATCAGTGGTTGGAATGAGAACAAGAATCGCTGATGAAGTGATCGTAGAGGATTCAATCATCGTAGGTTCTGATATATATGAGGTAAACCGGGTTTCTTGGATCGAAATAAGACTAATGAATCCCATATTTTAATGTTTAAGTAGACAATTTATTATGTCAAAATTGTGTTTACAGATGGAAGAAGATGTAAGAAGAAAAGGGAGGGAGAAGAAGATAGATATTCGAATAGGGATTGGTGAAAAGAGTCAAATAAGAAGAGCCATTGTTGATAAAAATGCCAGGATTGGTAAAAATGTTATGGTAACTATTTTCTAATATAACAAATACTCAATTTAGCCTCTTCTTTGGATGTATATTTCGAATCCAATTTCTATAGTTTTAATTTCTTTTAAATAAATACGATTCACAGATTATCAACAGAGACAATGTTGAGGAAGGAAACAGAGAAGCTGAAGGATACGTTATAAGAGACGGAATCATTGTCATACTTCGAAACGCAGTGATCCCAGACAACTCCATCCTCTGAAATTTTTTCCATCATTACAAAATTCATCATTTTTCTACTATTTTTTAAATGTAATAAATTGCATATCCTCGATGGATATATATGTAGCTAGAGATTCGAGACTGATTTTCATACACTTCCACTAATATATACGTGAAAACCTATTAGTTTCCCTTTCTCATTTGTTGTTCTGGATGGATGTGTGTGCATTTGGTTTTCAAGCAGATGGGAATGGTCTCCTCTGCAGCATTGGATGGGAGTATTTTCTCCCGCATTGTTTCCTTTCAGAATCTCCCGCATGGTTCCAACACCAAGTGAGCTTCCCCTTGCTTATGGTGGGGTGCCATAGTGATGATGAATGATCCAATGGCACTTCCGTGTAGTTCTGGCTGTCTCTAAGGCCCTTTGGTATGGTTACCATTCTATGATGCCTGAATGGTACACTTCTACTTGTACCGGAAGGTTGAACCAAGGACGTTTCTACCACCCAAAAAAGAAAAAAAAAATGTATTTATAGTTCGATTTACGGCTTAGTTCGGTTCTGATTAACTTTGAATCTTTGATATGATATACATTTTTTGGTTTGGACTTGGTTTGAACTTGTTTCATTATCCATTCAGATTTTGATAAATAAACTGATGAAGTGATATGTATTACTGAAATTAGAGGATATTGTCGGTATATAAAAGTCAAAACAATTTAATAAACGGTACCGAACCGGACCGGACCGAAAATGTCAGATTCGAACCGGTTCTTCCATGATCGATGGATGGAGTGAGACGATGCGGACATGAATGAGCGAGAGAAGAAAGAGAAGAAAGAAAGAAGTAATCAATCAATCAATCAATCAATCACTTTGGTCCGATTCGTTTCTTCAAAAAAAAATATCTGAATCTTTTCAAGAACAAAGATGGCTGTGGCCGCTTTGAATCAGCTCTACTATAACCTCGCGACAAAACCCGAGCCGGTAGGTTTACTCTTTTACATTTTCAATTAAAACCCTAGATCAAAAAGTTCTATCTCTCATATTTTTTTGCAATCAAGTTTTTATCAAATCTTAAATTGGGCTTACAGATTTTTCAATTCAGTAAAGATTGTTTCTTTGTGTTCGATTAAGGTTTCCTCTGAATTTTTAGTGAATTGATTTTGTTCGAATTTAAGTTATTAAAGTTTGAGAATTTGAATTGAATTGAATTGTTCAAAAATTTTGGGCAAAAAAATTGGGTAATTGAACTCTGTTGTTTCAGGAGAAGATCACTCCGGAAGAGCAAACTGTTATACTCTCGTGCCATCTCAAAGCTTTGTGGACTGCTGGGTTTGCCTCTGGTGTTGGAGGAGGTTTAACTTGGCTAGGTTCCTCCTTCTTTTACTCTCTCTTTTTAATTTATGGAATTGGTCCTATTTTGAGCTCTGAATCAGCTCCTATGAAGCGCAGCAATAACGAGAATTTTTAAAGTTTTTTTTTTTTTATCTTATGTAGCATAACTCTGTTGTAATACATAGCTTTTGAATTCGTCTTCTGGTCTGATGTTGTTTCTATGTAGTGACAAAAAATTTAACTTTTTGTTTATCTTGTTTTAAAGGCTATGCGTTCTCTCAAGGTTGAGAAAATGGTTATTCCTGCCATTCCATACTTCTTGCATGCATGGACTGGTAACTTTGGATTCAGTCCTCTTGATGACTCAGTTAGAAAAGAGATGAGGTACCTGAACGCATTGGTATTCCCTGGAATAGACATGTTACAGAAACCGCTGCTCCATGAAGAAAACGTTACAGTCGCTGCAGCTACAGGTGATACCAGAAAATCAGAGATAGAGACAGAAAAGAAATCAGAATTTGCCTCATGTGTTGAAATTGGTCCATCCTCCGTTGAGGGTGATGAATTGATCGCTGATGCTTCAAACTGCGCTACAAGAATATTCTTTCTTCGGATGAAGTGAACATTCCCATATCAGTTGAAACAGCCATGGACACAATTCCCAAGCCAGAGGATGAGTTGAGGAAAAGCTTGTCTGGTGAAGAATGTGGCATTAGCTCTTCTCCTGGTCAGATCATACTAAAGTCTGGCACTAAGCCCGTATCCGGTCATATATGTGAAGATACAGGGTCATCATGTGAAGACCGCCTTACGGATGTGAATGTCCAAGCTGATGGTGGTTTACTTTCTCAGGAAAGCCAACAAGCATCAGCCAAATTTCAGGTTGAAAGCAATCTCTCTTCATCTATTTCTGGTAGAGTATCATCAGATTTGAGCTCAATCACTCAAGAAGCCAAAAGTGAACAAAACTCTTCGAATTTAGATGGAGTTCCTTCATGTAAAGACAATAACATAGTTGGACCTTGTGCCGAGTTGGCTGAATCGAAGGACAATGCATTTGCGGATGGGTTTCTTTTGTGAGAAGAGAAGACCGTTGCTGAGAAAAATTGTTTACTGAAGATGAATCTGAGCTGTTCTCCTGGAGGAGGTATAATATCTCCCTGGATTTGTTCGGACATATTGATGGTCATAACTTTGAAGGTGCATCCTACTACATCCATCAGGATTTCAGTTTCATAGGATGTCTGTGATGAAGATATATCCTTTCCCTTTGAGCTCGGCAAGTGATGCTATAGAATATGGATAAGCTTGCGTTAAACGGTGGAATCGCAATATCTTAAAGGCTGAGTGATCTCTCATAATTTAGCTTGGATTAGTGTGGAAAGAGTCCTGTGGTTGTTGTCGTTACTTGTATTTATTTTATTATTCACAACATTGTATTCTATAACGTTCCTATTATGTAAAAATTTGGGTCATTCTAGTTTTAAGATATCAGAGCTCTTATATATCTCACAGATCTGATTAAGCAATCTCTTTTGATTTTCTTACACAAATAAAAAGAAGAAACAAAGGGAAACATCATCATCATTCATCAACTACAGTAGTAGAGAACGTTGATATAAGCCGGCAACGGTTTATATTTAGATAAATACATCGCTGATAAGTTAATATTTAGGACTATGTCCGTTCTCCATAACTTAAAAAAAAACAGGATAAGGTAACCCGCTAGAAGTAAACACCAAGGGAAAGAAACGAACTCTTCGTATTCTCCTTCAAGTCCTCCTCGTCTTCTTGCGCTTTGATGATAGCTACAATGTTTTTGGTTTTCATTAAGAAAAACGCATAAATCATAAAGATAAATGAATCTCTAACGTTTTCAGATAAAAGAGATGCACTTTTTATGTACACCAAAGATACAATTTGTTGTAGACATTTAATGAACTATTAATATTTTGTTGTATTTGTTTTTTTTTAATTGATTTTTGTCTTCAATTGTTTACCTTTAGATTAAACAACAAAATTGTTGAATAAGATTAGCTTAAGTATAAAAGTGAGATATGAGCGTATGAATCGGAAAACTATTGTCATGATTTATATATTTGAGAATGTGTACCTTCAACTCTATGTAGGATCACTTATGTTTAAATTGTGGTATGACAAAAAAAAAAAAGTTGAACTCTTTAGAAGATCAATGCATTTATGTTTCGTTAACGTAGGTACAAACTACACTTTGTTTAGAATTTGATTATTTGAATTAAGTGTCTTATTACAATCCTTATCATGAAAAAAAAAATATCATAGTATTTTTATTTTTTGATATATATTGCTGTTGTTTATTTATCGTATTTACATCATAAATTAACTTACATTTTATTTAAATTAGAAAACATCATTCTGGGTATATCAAGCAGTAGGGACGTGCTTAGATATATGGAAGCCGGTAATAAAAATATGTCTTTAAAGAAATTAATCCCATTATCTTACAAATAAATACTAAAATATATATTTTTAAAATTATAGAACATACTGTTTCTAAAATTGAAATTACAAATCTATAATTTCAAACTGATTCTAATCTATAATAACTATTTATGCATCATTTGTAATTTTTTTAAAAATGTTTTGTTTATTATGAAAGAATAATAATACTAGATGAAACCATTTACATTAATTCTCTCTACTATTATTCATTAACTCTCTCCAGATAAGAAACACAGGGAGCCAGAGCATTGACAACCTCCTCCACGTATCTGTCCATGGGTACATAGGAATTGGGGGTAAAGAAGAGCGGAAGCTGTGGAAAAAGATAACATGGGGTCAAAATTTGAGTCAAAAATAGTTAAGACATTGACAAAAGTTTGGCTTAATATGCTTGCTTTGCTTATCCTGGATTTATGGTCTCGACTAGAGAGATGCTTGATGAAATTGTCGAAGCATGGGCCAGTAATATCCTCGCACACAGCGCAAACCCAGGAGGCAGGTTCAACCGTTTCAGTGCACGTATCTTCATAAAAAGAGGAGGAACACACACCTGACAGAAGAGAGTTTTCCCAGATGGACTTTGCATTAGTGGAGGCGTCAAAAGGAAACATTGTGTTATATCCATCTTCTTTTAGGAGGCTTAGCATGTCATATACTTTTGATACAAGGAATATGACCATTATATTAGCTGGAGGAGGGTTATCAATAAAACAATCAAAGACAAGTCCAAGCAAGGATCTGAAACCGTGGGAGCCATTATGAAGAGAGATTCCACTGGAAAAGAGCGCTTTAAGGATGCCACGAGGGGCCTTTGAAAGAAAACATCGCTGATAAGTTAATATTTAGGACTATGTCCATTCTCCATAACTTTAAAAAAACACAAGATAAGTTAACTTGTTAGAAGTAAACACCAAGGGAAAGAAACGAACTCTTCATATTCTCCTTCAAGTCCTCCTCGTCTTCTTGCGCTTTGATGATAGCTACAATGTTTTTGGTTTTCATCAATAAAAACGCAGAAATCATAAGATAAATGAATCTCTAACGTTTTCAGATAAAAGAGATGCACTTTTTCTGTACACCAAAGATACAATTTGTTGTAGACATTTAATGAGCTATTAATATTTTGTTGTATTTGTTTTTTTTTAATTGATTTTTGTCTTCAATTGTTTACCTTTAGATTAAACAACAAAATTGTTGAATAAGATTAGCTTAAGTATAAAAGTGAGATATGAGCGTATGAATCGGAAAACTATTGTCATGATTTATATATTTGAGAATATGTACCTTCAACTCTATGTAGGAACACTTATGTAAGAACAAGTGAAGGAACTTCTTCTTGTTGTGTCCCAAACACAGGGATTTACGTGATCGGTCGAGAACAGATGGTGAAGCTTCTGAGAGAATGTTTGGTAAAAGCGAAAGACTTGGCCAGCGAAATCATTCCTGGTGCGATCTCTGAAGGAATGAAGGTAAGAGATATGAAAGAGACAAGACAAGACAAGAAGAAGCAATATCCCTAGGCTATATAGATTTTGTCTGAAATTCTGTTTTTCAGGTGAAAGCTCATATGTTTGATGGATATTGGGAAGATGTGAAGAGCGTTGGAGCTTACTACAGAGCTAATATGGATAGTATAAAGAGGTGTAGATTGGGACTCAATTAATGTAAAACTTTTGTGAGACATAAAATGACTCTAAATGAGATAACTTGTGACTCAAGTCAACGTTTATCTTCTTGTAGTAACAGATTCTACGACAGACAATATCCGCTGTACACAATGCCTCGGTGTTTGCCTCCAACCTCCATGAGTGAAGCTGTAATAACTGACAGTATTATCGGAGACGGTTGCATTCTCGATGTAATTTGCAAAACTCTCTTTCAAATCCTTAAAAACCCTATCAGAGATGTGTCATCAGAGGATCAGTGGTTGGAATGAGAACAAGAATCTCTGATGAAGTGATCGTTGAGGATTCAATTATCATCGGTTCTGATATATATGAGGTAATTAAACCGGGTTTCTTGGATCGAAATAAGACTAATGAATCCCATATTGTAATGTTTAAACACACAATTTTCTCACGAAATGTGTTTACAGATGGAAGAAGATGTAAGAAGAAAAGGGAGGGAGAAGAAGATAGATATTCGAATAGGGATCGGTGAAAAGAGTCAAATAAGAAGAGCCATTGTTGATAAAAATGCCAGGATTGGTAAAAACGTTATGGTAACTATTTCCTAATATAACAAATACTCAATTTAGCCTCTTCTTTGGATGTATATTTTTCCAATTTCTATAGTCTCAATTTCTTTTAAATAAATACGATTCACAGATTATCAACAGAGACAATGTTGAGGAAGGAAACAGAGAAGCTGAAGGATACGTTATAAGAGACGGAATCATTGTCATACTTGGAAGCGCAGTGATCCCAGACAACTCCATCCTCTGAAATTTTTTCTCTCATTACAAAATTCATCATTTTTCTACTATTTTTTAAAATGTAATAAACTGCACATTTCACCCCACAAAAAAAATGAAACATATGTAAACGTCAAAGAACCTGTTAATTCAAACAATTACATTTCACAATAACGTTTTAACTAAAATGATGATACAATGAGGGCATGGAGCAATAGAGCAATAGAGCATCAACATGTGGCCCCATTGATCTCACAAGTCAGAAGCAACAGATCAACCGGTTTAATACCTTATTCTGAATTCTCCATCTTTTTTCGAACAGACTCTCAGAGGAACAAGAGTTTCTTGAAGAACATGAACAATCTTGAGCACCATTACATGAACCATATCCCCAGAATCATAAACCATATGACCTAAAGCTAGTCAGTGTTCTTCTTGAATGGAAGCCAGAATTGCAAGTATCGACCTTCTTGAAAAGGGAGGCGCTACATTCCCTTAAACAAGTCACAATCTCAAAATGTTGCCGGCTCTCACATAGCATAATCATACTTGCTAAAGTTCACAGATCAAGCAGCGGTAGTTATATGATTTAACGTTTGTTACTACTTAAATGCTCAAGTATCTCAACAACATCCAAGGCACCAGAACAGACAGACTCAGCCAAGGCTCTCCACACAGAAGACTCCGGCACCATATCCTGACTAATCATTTCTTCTAACCACATCACTGCTTCATATCGCCGGTCCATATCACAAAGACCTTTTATCATTACATTATAAGTTTCAACACCAGGAAAGAATGATTTTATCAACATCTCCTCCATGACCTGACTCGCTTCAAGAAATTGACCATCTCGACACAAACCAACCACTAGAGTTTGATATGTTTCTTCGTTCGCTACACAAGAGACTTGTTTAGACATCTTTTTGAGATATCCAACAGCCTCCATGGATTTTCCTTCATCGCATAAACCTTTAATAAGCAAATTATACACTCCAACTGTTGGAAGGCAATGACCTTCCATCATCTCCTTATTGATTACAGTAACTGCTTCTTCCAGCTTCCTGGCTTTACACAGTGCTCTAACCTTGGCACCGTAAATAAATGGTGTTGGCTCAAAGCCTTTTCTTCGCATTGCAAGAAGCACCTCTTCACCTTCAACAAGCTTACCTTCCTCAAAAAGATCAGTAGCCATGGCACTATAACTATCCAAACTGGGAATTGCGCCTCGGATCAAAGTCTCGGTTAACAGTCGTTTCACCCGCTCTATACCTTCACTGGTACTCTCCCAGTGACCAGCTTCGATATGATGGTAACATCGTTTTGGAGCCTTTAGTCCTTTTCTTAAGATTTTACCAAGAATTTCAATAGCCTCATCAACATCCCCAGCATCACATAACGCATCCAATAGAATTCTATAAACCACAATGTCCTCACCTGAACCTTTCTGTGAGATCCTCCAGAACATTGAATACAAGAGGTGAGTGGCTTCATCAAGTTTCCCCTCTAGACAAAACCCTTTCATCAAAATCCTGTAACTGTCTCTGTCAGGAAAACAACCCTGGTAATTCATCTCTTGAAAAACCTGAGACGCCAAGTCAGAACGATTGACCTGACAAAGAACCTTCATAAGCAAATTCAGAGCCGTAATACGAGAATTCACCTCCCACCCATAACAATACTTCCTGAATATATGACACGCAGCTTCGAGCTCAGATTCTTTAACCATCTCCTGTAAAAGAGTGTCAAAAGATAGAGTCCAGTTCACACAATTGAACTCATGGAGGCTCTTGAAGAGAGAAACGGCATCGTCCAGCCTTCCGGCTCTGGAGAATGTACGGATTGCAGATGCAAAAACCGAATCTTTACATTCACAAGAATCTTCCTTCATTCTCTCAATGACATATCTCATCTCCAACACACGATTGGATTTACCAAGGATATCAATCATAGTGGCATACACCGTACCATTGTGACCGTAACTCGGAAACCTCTCTTTTGCTTCCTCAAAAAGTTTAAGTGCTGTTACTGGGTTCTTCTGCTTCTTTAGGATTTGTGAAAGAAGACTTGGCGTTAGAACTCTTGGCCATCGAACACTCATAATAAATAAATTCTTTCAATCAGAAACCTCTTCAGGTAGTAAAATCAAAGGAATCAAATTTCCTGCACAAAAGCATCTCATCAGCTTAAAGATAACGTTTTTTGCAATAAATTCGCCGTTGAAAAGTAATGAAGCAATTGAAGTGGAGATATACTGAAAAGTGTGTACCTGGAGATTTCAGTATCGGATTTTAGGGATCGATCTTGTTGAAGTATCAGTCTCGTAAGAACAAATAAAAATCAATACTTTGGAAGAGAACGAAGTTATAACATTTTTGTTTGTAAGGTCCGGAAAATAACGATTTTTTCACTTTGACCCCATAACTTTTAACTATTCATACAAAAAGCCCACACACTTCAGCATGTGAGCATTACAACCCATAACTACAACAAAGCAAAGTACAAGTGTACAACAATCAAAAGACCCTGATCAGGATTATGTTTCTGCTTTCTTTTGAGTCGGATCCAATTTTGAAACTTTCCTCTTTTATCGATCTTGAAGAGCGCCATGAACTGTATTACACATCCCAGGATTCTTTACACACCACAATGGCTGAATTGGTTCAGCTCCAATCCCTCTAATCACCATCCTATGCCTCCACTGGTTTAACCTGTCCACAGCTTTACCACACCTCTTAACACCTTTCTCGTCTCTATTCCCTGACCACAAGCTCTCTGCCAAAGCAGAGGCACGTGGCCAAAGCCGTGAGTCTAAAACCGTGGAGTCAGCTTGCTCTGACCATAACGCAACTTCTCCTCCTAGCACCAGCTTCCTCTCTTCCTCATCGAGCAAACCATCAGTTATATCATAGTTGTATATGCTCTGCCACGTCTTGAAAGGTGCACACCAAGACCCACCACCGCCTCCTCGCTGATCATATATACTATCATTCCCTAGAAACCCGCCGTGACCACAGTCTAAGTAGTAGAACTCCGATGAAGAGACAATTACTCTGTAACCAGCAGCTACGATTCTCTTTGTGTTCTCAGGACCGTTATTCCAAGTCTGTAAGATTGTGTGCTCTTTTGG
>NC_025698.1:2293969-2306514 GCF_000633955.1 Camelina sativa | reverse complement strand
TTTCTCGTCTCTATTCCCTGACCACAAGCTCTCTGCCAAAGCAGAGGCACGTGGCCAAAGCCGTGAGTCTAAAACCGTGGAGTCAGCTTGCTCTGACCATAACGCAACTTCTCCTCCTAGCACCAGCTTCCTCTCTTCCTCATCGAGCAAACCATCAGTTATATCATAGTTGTATATGCTCTGCCACGTCTTGAAAGGTGCACACCAAGACCCACCACCGCCTCCTCGCTGATCATATATACTATCATTCCCTAGAAACCCGCCGTGACCACAGTCTAAGTAGTAGAACTCCGATGAAGAGACAATTACTCTGTAACCAGCAGCTACGATTCTCTTTGTGTTCTCAGGACCGTTATTCCAAGTCTGTAAGATTGTGTGCTCTTTTGGCAGAACCGATGAATCCACCTTGATTTGTGCATCTAGCAGAACATCTTCCCAGTAAACAACTGTACGGTTCTTTGACACTATGTAAGGTAATGTGGAGTTTATGTACTTTTCAAGAAGCTGACTTAGTGTTCCACCAGAGGACAAGAAAGAATTGATGGCAGGATCAGTTTTCCAACAGCCTGGGATGACTTCATCTCCACCTCCATGGAAGAAAGATTCTGGAAATTGCTTAACAACATCTTGTATGACGTTTTTAACAACATCATATGTTTTAGACTCAAGGGGTTAAGCTGACCAGCCCCGGGTTCACTAGCTAACCGCTCATCCCAACTTTTACCAGCAGGCCACCAAAACATGTTGGCGCATGTCACAATTTCCGGGTAAGCTTCTCCCCATGATCCTGTATGGCCTGTCATGTTTAACAGTATCCATTAGAACAAAGCTAATTTCTTGTGCAAGAGAAAATCAAGCAAACTCACCAGGAGTGTCTATTTCAGGAAGTACTCTAACTCCATGCTCAAAACCATACTGAACAATCTTGGAGACATCCTCAGGAGTGTATACCATGTCTGGTCCATAAGATCCTTTTGCAGCGAGTGAAGGTTCAGAAGGAAGCACTAACGGAAAAGATTGCGAGTCAATGATATGCCAATGGAAGACATTGAGTTTGTTTGCACTCATGGCCTTGATTGTTCTCATTATATCATCTACTCCATAGTAATTCCTCGATGTATCAAGCAAAACGCCTCTGTGGCCAAACAAAGGTGAATCCTGAATAGAAATTCCAACTGGCAAGCACAAATCAGGAAATGTTCCCCAAATCATCTGAGAGAATGTCTCAAGGCCACGCATAGCTCCCCAAACCGAGCGAGCTAACAAGTGGGCAGAAGAGCTGCCAATGGGGATGGATAGGTTATAAGACTCATCAACACCATGGTGAAGCGGCAGCGAAAGATCAGTAACAATGACTTTAAAGTTGCTCAAGGTGTAACCTTTCATAACTTTGACAGGATGTGTAACGAGTGGGGAGTAATTCTCAGAGCGGACCAGGTTGAGATAACGTGCTACAGAGGCTAAAAGGTATTGGTGTTTAGGGGCAAGGATATTGAATTCTGGAGAGAGGACAACGGCTTTATGTTGAGGCCATGAGAGATATCTGGGCTTTGGCCAAATGTTGATTGGTGTCGAAGTGGAGAGCAATGGCGAAACGAAGAAGAGTAATGGGATTAGTATGACATGAGACTTGGAAAGAGTCACCATGTTCAGTATAAGACAGTAATGATTGTTCTTGAATCAATCTACTACTCTGCTAATGGACTTTCCAAAATCTGCACACCATAATAAAAAAATTGAAGGATGCATTACAGATCAAAACAACAGCATCAAGAACAAAGACAAGTGTGAGTGGGCAAAAGCTAGAACTACTACTAGACTAATAAACAAGAAGTAGCATCATCCAAGATCCAAGTGCTAAAGTATTGAACTTTAATGACTCAAAAGGCATTCTGAAGCAAACCCTAGATGATAATTGGGATTCGTCAGCCAAAGTGATCGCCTTTTCTTCAAATCTCCATAGTAAGCACACAGAGATGAGAGAACTAATTGGAATTGTGGAAAAAAAAAGAAAAAAGAAAAACGAAGTAAAGAGGAAGAAGAGAGAAACTGTCACAGAGGAGAATTTCCCTTAAGTGTAGCAATGGAGGCGAAAGACGACGAAACGAACACTAAATGTCATTCATCGAAGCTTCTCCGGGAGAATTTTGGCTTAGAGAAATTGATATCGCTTCACTCTTAATAAGGTAATCCTCTTCTTCTGTCGCTTTCTCGATTAGTGGACTGGATTCATAGTTGCATTATAATATATTTAGTTGTTTCTGTTTTCTGTGCAACGTAGAGTATAATTAACAATTTAAATATTCGACTTATAGGTCTTTTAAAATAATAATACATTAACAATAGACTAAAACTATTAAGAAAAAAAAAAAAAAAAAACAAACATTCTATGATTTTTTAAAAATCATCCCTGCTATATATATATAAACACGATAGTTGTAGTACTTCTAGAAAATTAAAAAAAAAGGTTGACTATATTGATTTCTCATTCTATTTTGCATATGGTTATATGCATATTTGATATCAAAGTTACACTGATGTCCTATATGTTAAATTAATAATTTTATAAAAGAAATTTATTAAAAAATAATACATGTAGAAGAACGATTTTGTAGTCCTAGATTTGTTATCGCTAGTACCCCATACTAAATTAGGATGAGGCGTTTACCAAATAAGACCAAATCTGTAACTGTAAGTGTGTTTTACACAATTACGTACAACTCGATCGGACAAAAATGTGTTGAACCAGGTGTTCATTTTCAACCAGCCGTTTAAAAAGGCACTACCAGCAAAAACACACATAAGTCCATTCAAAAATGAGTGGTTAATGATTTCCCCAATGACAACTAATACATCATCTATAATTAGCCATCACGTTTGAACCAAAACGTAGAAAAATGGTTGTGAATTTGTTGTTATTGCATTTAACACGTTTATATGAACCCAACGTTGGGTTTAGACAAAACGTTGGGTTCAATCAGATAGATTCATCGTATTTTGGGGAGATTTCGACTAGGCATCGTAGGAGGAGATGTCTTCAGACCCCTTTAATACGACGGAACCTAAGTATGAAATTGAGGAATCGCGTTTTGGAAAGATAGTGTGTTACGATCAACAACTTCTCTTTGAAAAGAGAGAACAAAAGGGATGGGAGAGCGGAAGTACGCTTGCTTCTTCCCTTCCCTTCTTCATAACACAACTATTCGTCGCAAACCTAAGCTACCGCGTCCTCTACTATATAACCCGACCCTTTTATCTTCCTCCTTTCGTAGCTCAAATCCTTGTGCGTATGCAAAATATAAGTCAAAATTTTGCAACATCGGTTTTTTTTTGTTCTCTAACTCTGTGTTTTAATCTTATTTCTTTTTGAATTCTATTTTTGCAGTGTGGTTTATTGTTTAGCCCAAGCGTGCTTGGGAACGTAGATATTGTAATCCAACATATATTCCCCTACAGATTCACAATGGTTCTTGAAACATTCGCAAACTTAGCTCTCGTCTACAACATCTTCCTCCTTGGTCTAGGGATGGACCTGAGGATGGTGCGGATCACCGAGTTCAAACCTGTCATCATCGCCTTTGCAGGACTTTTCGTCGCTTTACCAGTTGGTGCCGCCCTTTACTATTTGCCGGGCAATGGCCATCCAGAAAAGATCCTCGCTGGTTGTGTCTTCTGGTCTGTCTCTTTAGCCTGTACCAACTTCCCTGACCTGGCTAGGATCCTTGCGGATCTTAAGCTGTTGCGGTCCGATATGGGCCGTACGGCCATGTGTGCTGCCATTATCACTGATTTGTGCACATGGGTTCTCCTTGTTTTCGGGTTCGCTTCTTTTACCAAATCAGGTAACGTATCCTACAATATATAATTAGTAAACAATATTTGGGACCACAAGCCAGAACCTCAAACTATTACCCAAAAACCTATAATCGCTAAACAAATTTTATTCCACCGGACAAAAATGGAATGAAACCTACATTTAAATCTTATCCGCTTTTTTTCTCAAAAATAATAAGTCTAAAACGAAAATATGCATAGTAATTTAAGAATTTCTTCTGTTCTTTTCTTTTTTCTTATCCTTTTGTGCATGGTTCAAAAAGGGTCATGGAACATTAGGATGCCCTACGTGTTGTTCGCCACTGCAATCTTCGTCGTCTTCTGCATCTTTGTGCTGCGTCCGGGAATTAAATGGATCTTCGCAAAGACCGTGAAGGCAGGTCACGTTGGAGACACTCACGTTTGGTTCGTTTTAGGAGGTGTGGTCCTATGCGGCCTGATCACGGACGCATGCGGGGTCCACTCCATAACCGGGGCATTCCTGTTCGGTCTCTCCATCCCGCACGACCACATCATACGTAACATGATCGAGGAGAAGCTCCATGACTTCCTCGCCGGGATTCTTATGCCTCTCTTCTATATCATTTGTGGGTTACGAGCAGATATTGGTTTCATGCTCCAGTACACTGACAAGTTCATGATGGCATTTGTCATTTGCTCTTCCTTCTTGGTAAAGATCGTGACTACTGTGATCGTCTCTTTATTTATGCGTATGCCTATGCGTGACGCACTCGCTATGGGAGCCCTTATGAACACCAAGGGAACTTTATCGCTCGTCGTTCTTAATGCTGGTCGTGATACCAAGGTACTAATTAATCCATCAATTTTCACACTGTGGCTATATGATACTTTTTGAGTCTAGGATAAGACAAAATTGGATGAGTGAAACATGAACAAATAGCCTGCATACAAAATTGAATTCGAATGGTTACATTAATCATTATTCACCTTATTACATTAAGATAAATTGATAGACAGATATTTCATTAATCATCATATATTCACCTTATTCGTCCTATTTTATCATCTACTAGTTACTCTCATTGTCACTTACATTTCTGCCCATGCAATATATATAGCCCAATCTAGTATATAATGTAAAATTTGTTTAAAATAATATAAAAGAGTTGTCAACAATAATTTTTGTTTTGTTTTTATAATAAATAGTAAAATTTCCGCTAAATTCCATTTTATTTATTTCTCTGTCTATAAAAACCATTACAGGCGCTGGATAGTCCAATGTACACCCATATGACGATCGCTCTTCTAGTGATGTCACTAGTAGTCGAGCCTCTTCTCGCAGTTTCATACAAGCCCAAGAAAAAACTGGCTCATTACAAGCACCGTACGGTCCAAAAGATTAAAGGAGAAACAGAGTTCCGCGTCTTAGCTTGCGTCCATATTCTCCCCAATGTCTCTGGGATCGCCAATCTCTTACAAGTCTCAAACCCAACCAAACAATCACCTCTAAATGTCTTCGCCATTCACCTCGTGGAGCTGACCGGTCGGACCACAGCCTCGCTGCTAATCATGAATGACGAATGCAAGCCGAAAGCTAACTTCTCGGACAGAGTCAGAGCAGACTCCGACCAAATCGCTGAGAACTTCGAAGCTATGGAAGTCAACAACGACGCTATGATGGTTCAGACCATCACCGCCGTCTCGCCCTACACAACGATGCACGAAGACATATGCGCGTTAGCCGAGGACAAGCGAGTTTGTTTCATCATATTGCCTTACCACAAACACTTGACACCGGACGGTCGGATGGGAGAAGGAAACTCTTCCCACGCCGACATTAACCAAAACGTTTTGAACCACGCTCCTTGCTCAGTCGGGATTTTAGTGGACCGTGGCATGGCCATGGTCCGGTCTGAGTCGTTCCGTGGAGAAGCAATGAAAAGAGAAGTCGCGATGCTCTTCGTGGGTGGTCCAGACGACCGTGAGGCGTTATCATACGCTTGGCGGATGGTCGGACAACACGTGATTAAACTCACTGTTGTAAGATTCGTCCCGGGACGCGAAGCTCTACTATCGTCCGGGAAAGTTGCGGCGGAGTACGAGAGGGAGAAACAAGTAGACGATGAGTGCATCTACGAGTTTAATTTCAAGACAATGAACGATTCTTCCGTTAAGTATATCGAAAAAGTGGTGAACGATGGTCAAGACACGATCTCTACTATCAGAGAAATGGAAGACAATAACTCGTACGATCTCTACGTTGTCGGAAGAGGATATAACTCAGATTCTCCGGTGACAGCCGGTTTAAACGATTGGAGCAGTAGCCCTGAGCTAGGCACGATAGGGGACACATTAGCTTCGTCGAATTTCACAATGCATGCTTCGGTTTTAGTCATTCAACAATACTCTGCCGTTAACAGACAAGCTGCAGTCGCAGCAGCCACCGCAACAACGGTCCCCGGGAACAATCAAGAATCCGTTGATGGTGGGGCAAAGGTAACTCGTGATGCTGAGGCGCCATTTATGAAGTCTATGTATGAAGACGAGGAGGAAGATGAAGAAGAGGAGCACCAATATGGAATTCATAGGTGATGAGTTTCATACATATATACGCTCGTTGATTCTTTTCTTTTTTTTTCTTTCCTATTAGCCAAAGAGAATGTGAATGATCATGAAAATTCAGTTTGGAGAATTTCCAATTTTCTTACTGAGAAGCGATTAATTTTAATCTTCTCAATACCATTACTATATTCTCTCTTTTTTTTTTTTTTAATCCATTCTGTTATACTACATGATTAACCTTTGGTTGCTTTTTAAAATACAAAATGGATTGCATTTACCTTAGGTTATTTAAGACAAATGTTTGTAGTACTATTTTTTCTAGTTATTCCCAAATCAAAACAAGTGGTAAATGGTATATAATTTTCATTGATAGTTGATACTATACTAAAAACGAAAAAAACCATCATTACAATGCTTGAATTGAAGAGGATATACTCTTTTTGATTAATTCAAATAGTTTATTTCCAAAATCATACTGTATGTTGGTGGGAAAAAAAAATCAAAATGTTCTCAGTTTTTTCAACAATTCTTTTTCTTCTCTGCAAGCAAAAAATCATTTTATTTTCTCCACCTACGATTACCGTATCCCGAGACTATTCAACATTCCCTTAATAGAGTAACAAATTTCGGGATTTGTTTATGCTTTTTTGTCATCTAATTTGTCGTTATGGGTAAGAATTAAAAACTGGATACCTATAGAAATCTCATATACCATATACGCAAATATTCTGTGTATATATTTAAGTTGCTAAATCACGATAAATCTGCTGAATGGACTTTCTCCTTTCTATATTTGGTTTTACAAAGACTAAGACCAACTGAACCATAATCATAATCCATAAACCTCTCCTACAAGATATCTTCTTAGTTCTTAAAAACCTTTTTTCTCTTTAAACTCATTTAAAAGTTATTTTCAGTAAATTTTTAGATTTTTATGCCTTGACGTAACATTAAAAGGGGAAAAAGATAAAGAAAAAAAATACATAATTTTATCAAACAAAACAAAAGGTAAGTGATCTCGAAACCCTATGTTTGNTAACTCGTACGATCTCTACGTTGTCGGAAGAGGATATAACTCAGATTCTCCGGTGACAGCCGGTTTAAACGATTGGAGCAGTAGCCCTGAGCTAGGCACGATAGGGGACACATTAGCTTCGTCGAATTTCACAATGCATGCTTCGGTTTTAGTCATTCAACAATACTCTGCCGTTAACAGACAAGCTGCAGTCGCAGCAGCCACCGCAACAACGGTCCCCGGGAACAATCAAGAATCCGTTGATGGTGGGGCAAAGGTAACTCGTGATGCTGAGGCGCCATTTATGAAGTCTATGTATGAAGACGAGGAGGAAGATGAAGAAGAGGAGCACCAATATGGAATTCATAGGTGATGAGTTTCATACATATATACGCTCGTTGATTCTTTTCTTTTTTTTTCTTTCCTATTAGCCAAAGAGAATGTGAATGATCATGAAAATTCAGTTTGGAGAATTTCCAATTTTCTTACTGAGAAGCGATTAATTTTAATCTTCTCAATACCATTACTATATTCTCTCTTTTTTTTTTTTTTAATCCATTCTGTTATACTACATGATTAACCTTTGGTTGCTTTTTAAAATACAAAATGGATTGCATTTACCTTAGGTTATTTAAGACAAATGTTTGTAGTACTATTTTTTCTAGTTATTCCCAAATCAAAACAAGTGGTAAATGGTATATAATTTTCATTGATAGTTGATACTATACTAAAAACGAAAAAAACCATCATTACAATGCTTGAATTGAAGAGGATATACTCTTTTTGATTAATTCAAATAGTTTATTTCCAAAATCATACTGTATGTTGGTGGGAAAAAAAAATCAAAATGTTCTCAGTTTTTTCAACAATTCTTTTTCTTCTCTGCAAGCAAAAAATCATTTTATTTTCTCCACCTACGATTACCGTATCCCGAGACTATTCAACATTCCCTTAATAGAGTAACAAATTTCGGGATTTGTTTATGCTTTTTTGTCATCTAATTTGTCGTTATGGGTAAGAATTAAAAACTGGATACCTATAGAAATCTCATATACCATATACGCAAATATTCTGTGTATATATTTAAGTTGCTAAATCACGATAAATCTGCTGAATGGACTTTCTCCTTTCTATATTTGGTTTTACAAAGACTAAGACCAACTGAACCATAATCATAATCCATAAACCTCTCCTACAAGATATCTTCTTAGTTCTTAAAAACCTTTTTTCTCTTTAAACTCATTTAAAAGTTATTTTCAGTAAATTTTTAGATTTTTATGCCTTGACGTAACATTAAAAGGGGAAAAAGATAAAGAAAAAAAATACATAATTTTATCAAACAAAACAAAAGGTAAGTGATCTCGAAACCCTATGTTTGTTCTTTGGAGTCGTCCGAGAAATGTGTGGTTTCCGTTAATCCGCAAAGACTTTTTCATCTCTATCTATGCGTATGTTTGGTTTTGTCTCCACAAACATGTCTCATTAATGTTTGTTTTTGTCTTTTTTTTATTACTCATATATTTTAAATAAAACATTCAAAATTCAATTCTGTTTTTGGGAATAAGCTAAACTTTTCTCTCTACAAATCAAATATAAAAGGGTGTGTGACTTAACAAAAGAGAACGAAAGCCCTAGTTTTAGTCCCATCTTTTGTATCTTTCTTGTCTCAAAAGCGGAGAAGTGAACTCTTTGAGAGTTTTTTTCGTATTGTTTAAAAAGACTATAAGTAGCTTTGGCTTATATAAGTTCTTCTGAAAAAGACACACAGAATAAAATTGAAGAACCAAAAAAAAAAAGAAAAAAAAGAGAGAGATGGAAAGTAATGGTGGAGGAGGAGAAGTAAGAAGAGTGAATTTAGTTTATTTCCTTAGCCGTTCTGGTCACGTTGACCATCCTCATCTCTTGCGTGTTCATCATCTCTCTCGTAATGGAGTCTTTCTTCGAGGTTAATCCTCTCTTCTTAATAAATCTGTCATCAGTCTCTTCTATTTCGATCATCACTCTCGGTCTCAATTGTGTGTTTAAAACGCAGATGTGAAGAGATGGTTAGCGGACGCACGAGGCGATGCGGTGCCTGACGCATTCTCTTGGTCTTGTAAGAGGTAATATTGATTAAAAATTTAAAATATTGTTTTTTTCACATTCTTGATGAAATTTTATTATTATTTACGATATTTATCGACTTATAATATTGCAGGAGGTACAAGAATGGATATGTATGGCAAGATTTATTAGACGACGATCTGATTACCCCAATCTCCGATAATGAATATGTCCTCAAAGGATCTGAGATTCTACTAAACTCTCCGAAGGGTATGTGTCATATCAATAAATTTTGATAATTGGTTTATTAGGGTTCTTTAACTAGGGTTTTTAAAAAAAGCAGAGGAGAACAAAGCTTGGGGCGTAAGAAATAGTGTTGACGGCAGAGAAGACCCTGAAGGAAAACTCGAGGAGTCGAAATTAACGTCAGAGAAGATCCATAAAGAGTCTCCGGTGTTCTGCTCTCAGAGATCGACGGCGACAACGTCGACGGTCACCGAGGAATCCACAACGAACGAAGAAGATTCGCTTCTTAAGAAACCAGATCGGAAAAAAGTATCCGGCGAAAGAGACGGTTCTAAGGAAAACGGGTCGGGTAACGATGTCGAGCCGGGTCGACCGAGTGTATCGTCGTCAACGACGTCGTCTTCGAGTTACATTAAGAGTAAGAGCTATTCGAGCCTACGTGCCTCTCACGTGTTACGGAACTTGATGAAGTGTGGTGGTTTGGATACAAACGACGCCGTTTTAGAGCCTTTGAACAAATCTGCGTCTGGGGCTTTTGGTCCGGCTTGGGACAACGAACGCAGATACCAACAGCACAATGCTCGGTACGCTCTAAAAGTACTCATATTAATTCTTATATTCAATTAATTATATATTATTTTTTAAAAATCGTTACTTTAAAAGCTGTTAATGCCATATATGATTGGGATTAATCTATTTTTTTACTAGTTTGCAAATCTATTAATTAATTAATAGTTCTAATTTACTTTTATATATCATTGGCACATAGTAATAGACTAATAGTATATACAATATTCTCTCAATGGTAACAAGCCGTTGCTTTTTTCTTTTTCTTTTTAATATATAGAAAAAGCTTCGAGGAGTACTGGAGTGGCATAAAGATGAAGGAGACAATAGAGTTTTGTAAACCAAAGGCTACTACAAGCAAGCCTTCTATGGCTCCATTATGCGCGTAAGCCCTCTTTCTCATCAGTACTCCTCATGTTTGAAACTTTATTATACTTACGGTTGATAAATTATAATATGAAATATAGGCAATGTGGGAAGTTATTTAAACCCGAGAAGATGCATTCGCACATGAAACTATGTAGTGGGGCGAAGAATTCATCAGCATTGACCGGAAATAAAACCGGTAAACCGAGGCAGCAACGGTGCAGAAACATTAATCCTGGAAACCCATTGGGACATCAACGTGTAGCGAGGACTACTCTCAAAGATTCATGATGGTCATAGCTAATTCTCTATGAAATAGCAGCGGAATATTTGTTTGCTAGTTAATTTCTTCTGTTTGATAAACCGCAGAGACATTGTTTGAATATCATGATGCTTGGTCAGAAAATAAATTGAATAATCTATATTGAAGGTTTTTGTTTTAGAAACTAATTGATCAGAATTTGAAAAACTAATGTATTAGATTAGAACCCTAGTTGAAGTAACTAGAGAGTACTAATTAGATTGTACACGTTTACAAAGTAAGTATATATGTATACTGTATATGCTCTAAATCTTTACACATGTTATATTACGCACGCACGTACGTATCTTCATGTGCATGTGAGTAATTATTGGTCATTGGGTTGAGAATATAATTAACACATGTTGTACAATACACCATGATCTTTGTCGTTTTGTCTTATATAATAAATAAATAAAAACTCACGTCTACTTTGACCAGATAAGATTCAAAGTTTTCAATGGAAACTCCTTTCATCGTAGCTTCGACATTTCTGCCTCTGGTCAAATAAGACCACCTTCTCTTTCGATCTCTATTTAAACAATCATAACATCAATCTCTAACTCATAGATCTCAAGACAACAACAACAAAAAGTCAACGGACCAATAATTATTGTGATCTGAATCTTAAAAAAATGTCAATGGAAGGAAGCTTTGAAGGCATGCTAATGAACGTGAGCATTTTTGCTCTGATTCAAGCTCTTGTGTATCTCATACTCTCTAAATCTTCGAGTGTTTTCTCTACGTCAAAGACGATGAAGAGAGCTAACAGTTTCCGGTCAGCGAGATCCATCAGCATCCGTAGGATTCTGGCTACTCTTCAAGACATGCCTGCAGGCGGCGAGATGTCTCCTTCTTCCATGGGATCCTCTTCTCTTGTCTCCCCTTCATCATCACCATCGTAAAGCTACATGTATATGAATCATATGATTCAGTATTTGTTGGTGAATCCGGTGGATGAAGTGTGTTTGTTTGTTAGATAATTTTCAATTAATTCTTTCTTCATTTATAGTATCATTCAAATTGATTAATGAACTTATAAGTATATTTACCAAAAAAAAAAAAAACTTATAAGTATATACAACTGGCTATGTCTTAACCACGAGGTGGTGGGCTAGTGGTTCTAGCTTGGTGGAAGAGTCGCCCTGTTGGTCCAGGCCAGGGATCGATTCTCTCCCCAAGCGCAGAATTACTCAGCTTTATCCCTTTGATCACATGGGTATGAGCCAATTGCTTACGGCTCATTTGCATATCTGGGAGGGATTCTATCCGTGGGATACCCTCTCCCCAGAGAGATTAGTCTCAGATCCCTCTATACAGGGGCGGATCTACGTTGTAGTAAGGTAAGGTACGTGCCTTATACTAAGTTTTAAAACTTTGCAATTGATACACTTATTATAATGTATTTTAGCTCAGTTGGATAAGTTTACCCCATGAAATATCTCGGGAGAAGGGTTCGATGCCTCTTATTCCATTTTTCCTAAACGTTTTGTTACCTCCCCCACAACTTTTATGCTACTAAAGAATTTTTTTAATAATTACATATGGTAAGTACCCCATATAAGTTTTCCGCGTGGATCCGCCACTGTCTCCATAGATCTAGGGATTTACTCTCTGAGTTAACAAAAAAAAAAAAAAAAAAAAAAAAAA